>NC_050573.1:565577514-565877514 GCF_011100635.1 Trichosurus vulpecula
CAAATTGTTAATAAGAGTAATATAATTCAAAAAACTCTACGGTTTCACCCTCACACTCTGCAGACAGGCAAAAATGACAAAAGCCAATGTTGGAAGGGTTATGGGAAGGTAGGCATACTAGCGCATTGTTGGTGGAGCTGTAAGTGAGTATAGCTGTTGTGGAAAGCAATTTGAAATAATACAAATAAAGTAATTAAAATTTCCATAGACTTTCACCCACGGATTCCATCACTAGGTTTGTACTTCAAGGAGGCCATTGATCAGAAGAAAGTCTTCACATACTTCAAAAGACTGATAACAGTACTTGTTTAGATAGCAAAGATTTAGAGACAAAGTAGACACCCGTTGAGAGAGGAATTGCTAAACAAACTGATACACAAATGCAATGAAATATTAGTATTCTTTCAGAAATGATGAAAATGATGAACGCAGGGAAACACACAACGATTTGCATGAACTGATACAGAGTGAAGTAAACAGAACCAAGAAAACAATACACTCAATAGCAACAATGTAAACATAAAGAACAACCACAACAAAAGCAAAAAAAAAGAACAAAAATGAAAAGATACGAGAGGACAATCCCAGCCGCTCTTTTACGGTGCTGGGAGGTATGTAAGTGTTGCATAGTCTACATATCTTCAGACTTTTTTCCATGTATTGATTGGTTTTTCTTTTCTTTTTTTCTTTAAAAAAATTATCTTCTATATGAGATAGCTTTCTGGGAGGGAGGAGGGATAGGGATGCTGAGAGAAATTTTGAATCTGTAAAAATACAAAAGATATCAAAAAAAATTTATTTTAAAAGTGTATATAACATTTTGTTGTTGTTGGGTCATGTCCAACTCCTTGTGACCCCATGTGGGGTTTTCTTGGCAAAGATACTGGAGTGGTTTTCCATTTCCTTCTCCAGCTCATTTTACTTTTGAGAAAACTGAGGCAAACAGGGTTAAGTGATTTGTCCAGGGTTTCATAGCTAGTAAGTATCTGAAGCCAGATTTGGACTCAGGTATTCCTGACTCCAGGCCCAGCACTCTGTCCACTGTACCACTTAAATTCCTGTATACAACATTAGGCATTGGTTTATAATATCACAGATTACGAAAGCCTATTTGATATAATAAAAATATGATTCTATCAGACGGATCTCTTCTAGCACCAAGATTTTAGAAATCCCCAAGGGAATGTAATTCTAATGCCGACTACTACTTAAATAAGGGATTTCTGTCCTTTTGTTGCGGTTGTTGGGGGCAGGGGGGAAGGAGACACATTTTGCTTGCATACAACAGACACTTTCCAGAAAACATCTGAACACTCACGTCTCCCTCCCAACTCATCACAAAGTATATTCCCTACAACAGCTAAGCAAAACGGCCTAATTACACCATCACACGTGTAATAACATACTATTTTCCACTTTGGTAGTTTATTTATTGTTAGC
Organism: Trichosurus vulpecula; assembly: GCF_011100635.1. Classification (NCBI taxonomy): domain Eukaryota; kingdom Metazoa; phylum Chordata; class Mammalia; order Diprotodontia; family Phalangeridae; genus Trichosurus; species Trichosurus vulpecula. The sequence goes on from NC_050573.1 coordinate 565,578,955, forward strand.
AGAAGGGCGGCGCATTAGCTTCAACTCTGAAATATGGCACAATCGCTGTCTGTTTTATTTGACCCAAGTGTCGTTGCCTTGAAATACTGTCTTTATTTACATTGCTAGAGTCATTCTTTTGTTCCTTTGACGCTGCTTTCTTCACCCTGAATCATTTCACATAAATCTTCTCGTGTTTCTCTGAATTCTTTATATTTACCATTCCATTACAGCATAGTCATATTACACTCAATTTATATATTCCAATTTGTTCAATCATTCATGAATTGGTGGGCACAAATATTAACACAAATAATGTTGCTATGAATATTTTTATATCTATGGGCCTCACACGAGGTTAGAGTCCCAATAGCCCAATGGGCAAGAGATTTCTTGAATTCTCCCTGATTTTTTTTCTTTTATTGAATCCCAAGCTCTTAACACAATGCCTTAGCACAATGCTTATTTTACTTGGTGGCATGAAAAATTAAGTTTATGACTTCTCCATTGCTTTCAATTCTTTGTGTTCAAGGTTTTAGAAATGAATTGTTCTCTTATCACCAAATCGACAGAGTATTAGACTTTTCCACCATCCCTTATTATCACCTCCTCCATTGCAGGTAGTTTCATCTCTCCTTTTAGTTTCCTCTTGTTACCAACATAGCTTTGAAAGAGAGTTTTGGGGTTTTTGTTGTTCTCCTTAGCTTTCCTCACCAGCCTCAAATCATTCATACTTTAGCACTCCTGACAACATTCTTACAGTACAGTGTCAATCATTTGTATTCATCCTTCATTACCTACCCTTGTTTTCACCTTCTATGCATGGCTTTTTGAAATCTGTCAGCCAATGAATTCCTTGTACCTCTGTCTCTTTAGACAGCTCCCCCTTTTCTTCCTCACCAGAACTGTTCTTTGTCACATCTTCTAATTTCATTTCTCAGAACTTCCCATATCTTTTGGTCTGATTTTGCCTTATAAAAGTTCAGGCCAGGGGTCCTGCCTATGTCTTCTCTATACCCTTTGAAATCTGTTCTCCCAAAATCAAAAAGAGCACATCAGAGTATGAACCTATGCAACATCTTTCCTCCCAGTCTTTTTCTCTCTTACCGCTCTGCAGAATTTGACTCCATCTTCCAACTCCTCTTACTAAATACTTTCTCCTCTCTTGGCTTCAGAGACATCATATTCTAATAGTTCCTTTATCTCTTCAACCATTCCTAATTTATCTCCTGTTAACTCATCATTTTCTTCCCAATAAGTGAAGGTGGTTACTCCTTGGGATCTGTCCTTAACTCTTTCTTCTTGGCAACTCTCTTTTCAACTTTATTAGCTCTCATGACTTAAGGCAGTGCGGTTCAAGGGAAGGGCATTGTATCTGGAGTCAGATGACCTCAGTTTTAATCTTGGCTTTCCCACTCACTACATGGGTGACTATGGTAAGTGACCTTACCCCTCTGGGCTGTTTTTAGTTGAAAAGGTTGAGCTAAGTGACCCTCAATATTTCTTGCAAATCTAATCCTAGAATGTCTATTTGCATAATTTTCAAATCTCCAGCTCTGACTTACATTCTGAGCTTTAGATCTATATCTTCATCTGTCTATATCTCCTCCTTGAAGTCTCCCCAGACCTCAATTCAATGTATCTAAAAGTGAGCTTGTTATCTTACCCCCTAAGCCAGCTTCTTCTTCTGATTTGTCTATTTCTGCCAGTGGCAACATCATTCACCTCCTTTCCCATGTTCAAAATCTTGATGTTATCTTGGATTCTTACCTCACACTCTCCCATTCATATCAATCAGTTCTCATTACTTCGATTTTAAAAGTATTTCTTCTATACATGCCCTCCTCTCTAATTCCCCTGTCAATACTCAGTTCAGCAAACACTTACTAAGTACTACCTCTACCTGTACTAGGTGCTAGAGATATACCAACCTTAGATAAGATATATTTGCTACCTCTGAAGAGTTTACAGTCTAGTAAGAGGGTAAGGCAAAAATAGATGATGAGAACATGTAATATTGTGTGATAAGTGCATCAGATTGTTGTAGAACAAAATGCTATCAGAAGTGTGCCATCTCTAGGGTGGGACCTGGGGGGGAGGAGGAAGAAAGGAAAAAAAGAAATTTACATGATAATTTTGGGGTACATTTGAAAGAAATAGCAAGTTGTGTGTAGTAGATTTGTAATTTCATGTACAATCATCTTTTTTATTGTATTATGTTATAGAAATGCTTGTTTTATTCCATAAATTACAAATTTTTAAAAAAAAGAAGTGCGAGGAGGAAGATGAATGTCGACAAGATGGATCCAAAAGAAGGTAGCATTTGATTTGGGCTTTAACTGTTAGGTCAGAATTCAATAGGCAAAAAGAAGGAGGGGGAATATTCCAAACATACCATGTCAATAGCCATGGAACCCAGTGCCCAGTTAGAGGACAAATTCAGTTTGACTTGTGCATGGTGTACATGTGACAAGTTATAGAGTCATGTGACTGGTGGGAAGGAGATGTTGAACTTCCCTAGTATACAGTAGAAAGCCTCTGAAGATTTTTGAGCAAAGGAGGGACATGACCAGATATATAGATATATATATATATAGATATATAGATATATATATATATATATAAGATTATTCTACTAGCAACGTGAAGGATTGGTTAAAGAAAGAGTCAGAAAAACCTATCAGAAAGTTATTTTAATAGTCCAGGTGGTCAGCAATGAATACATGTATAGGGTTGATAGAAATGGAAATAGAGAGGAGAAGGTTTATGCAGGGAAGGACAGGTGAGAACATAAATAGAGAAGACAGGTGAGAAAGTAGATAGAAAGGAGAAAAGAGATAATGTGGAGTTGCAATTAACTCTGATGTCTTATCATGACATGGATGTGATCCCAGGTTTTCAGAAGCCACACCAGTGAAATGGAAGCCCTAGTAGATTATGTTAATCTGGAAAGGCTTTGAGTATGGGTCAAGGGATGAATTGAATGCTTGACATATGTGGACTAGCCTCAATAAGTTCAGAAAAACTCATTGCCAGGTTCACTACAGTATAATAAAATCTTCTGCCCCAGCAATGTTGTAAGATTATCAATCAATCAACATTTATTAAGTACCTACTACATGCCAGGCACTGTACTAAGCACTGTCATCTAAATTATATATGAGTTGTGATTTATGTTGGTAAATGTAGTACCATTGCCAATGGAAACACATATCTTTGAAGTGTATTAAATTAGTAACACATTAAATATGAAAGGTGAGGCTTTTTCTGTACCATGGCATTCATTATCACCTATCTAAATTATCACAATAGCTTCCTAAAAGGCCTTTCCATCTCCACTCTCTCCTTTTTCCTAACAGTATTTCATATATACCTCCATACTACTTTCTTACAAATAGATCTATTCAGGTTGCTCTTCTGATTAGAATTACTCAGTGGCTCCCAATTACCTATTGGACAGTTCAAACTTCTCTGGTATTCAAGGTCCTTCCATCAGATGATGCCATCCTACCTTTTCAGCTTTATCTCACATATAATCCCACTTCTGCCCAAGCCTGGGATTATTTTCTGAGGAATAGCCCTATATGGCTGAAGGAAAAGCAGTTCCTGATTGGCTGAAGGAATGGTGAGCCAATATGCAGTATATTACTTGCAAAAGTGGAGAAGGGAATTCTTAAGATGGTTACAGAATTTTGAAAGAGGGAACTACAAAAGGTAAGTTCAGGCTACTGAGATCCTTTGGAGTCTTAGACAGGTGGGGAGCCAGCTTCCAACATGACCCTTAACTTCCAGTACTGACAACCCTAGAAAATAAGAGCAGATGTCCTTTGGCGAGACCGTCCTTTCTCCTTGAGAATTGATATTTTATCTTTCTTTGACGACAAAGAAGACCAAAACATATAGCCAGAGGAAGTCAACAAAGTCAAAGAGCCTACATCAAAAGCCTCCAAGAAAAACATGAGCTGGTCTCAGGCCATGGAAGAGCTCAAAAAGTATTTGGAAAAGCAAGCTAGAGAAGTAAAGGAAAAATTGGGAAGAGAAATGTGAGTGATGCTAGAAAACCATGAAAAACAAATCAAGGGCTGACTAAAGGAGATCCCAAAAAATACTGAAGAAAATAACACCTTAAAAAAATAGACTAACTCAAATGGCAAAAGAGCTTCAAAAAGTCAATGAGGAGAAGAATGCCTTGAAAGGCAGAATTACCCAAATGGTAAAGGAGGTCCAAAAGACCACTGAAGAAAATACTACCTTAAAAATTAGATTGGAGCAAGTGGAAGCTAGTGACTTTATGAGAAATCAAGATATAAAACAGAACCAAAGGAATGAAAAAATGGAAGACAATGTGAAATATCTCATTGGAAAAACCACTGACCTGGAAAATAGATCCAGGAGAGATAATTTTAAAATTATTGGACTACCTGAAAGCCATGATCAAAAAAAGAGCCTACATATCATCTTTCAAGAAATTATCAGGGAGAACTACCCTGATATTCTAGAGCCAGAGGGTAAAATAGAAATTGAAAGAATCCACCAATCACCTCCTGACAAAGATCCCAAAAAGAAAACTCCTAGGAATATTGTTGCCAAATTCCAGAGCTCCCAAATCAAGGAGAAAATAATGCAAGTAGCCAGAAAGAAACAATTTGAGTATTGTGGAAACACAATCAGGATAATACAAGATCTAGCAGCTTCTACATTAAGAGATCGAAGGACTTGGAATACGATATTCTGGAGGTCAATGGAGCTAGGATTAAAACCAAGAATCACCTACCCAGCAAAACTGAGTATCATGCACCAAGGCAAAATATGGATTTTCAATAAAATAGAGGACTTTCAAGCTTTCTCAGTGAAAAGACCAGAGCTGGATAGACAATTTGACTTTCAATCACAAGAATCAAGAGAAGCATGAAAAGGTAAACAAGAAAGAGAATTCATAAAGGACTTACTAAAGTTGAACTGTTTTGTTTATATTTCTACATAGAAAGATGATGTGTATAATTCATGAGACCTCAGTATTAGGGTAGCTGAAGGGAATATACATACATACATAAATACATACATACATACCTACACACACACACACACACACACACACACATATATATATATATACATAGACAGAGGGCACAGGGTGAGTTGAATATGAAGGGATGATATCTAAAAGAAATAAAATCAAACTAAGGGATGAGAGAGGAATATATTGAGAGAGGGAGAAAGGGAGAGATAGAATGGGGTGGATTATCTCGCATAAAAGTGGCAAGAGGAAGAAGTTCTGTGGGAGGAGGCAAGAAGGCAGGTGATGGGGAATGAGTGAATGGCTCTCATCGGATTTGACCTGAGGAGGGAATACATACACACTCAATTGGGTATATTACCCCACAGGAAAAAAGGAGGAAGGAGATAAACAAGAGGGGATGATAGAAGGGAGGGCAGATGGGGAGGAGGTAATCAAAAACAAACGCTTTTGAAAAGGGACAGGGTCAAGGGAGAAAATTGAATAAAGGGGGATAGGTTAGGAAGGAGCAAGATATAGTTAGTCTTTCACAACATGAGTATTGTGGAAGGATTTTACATAATGATACCCATGTGGCCTATGTTGAATTGCTTGCCTTCTTACGGAGGGTGGGTGGGGAGGGAAGAGGGGAGTGAATTTGGAATTCAGTTTTAAAAACAGATGTTCAAAAAAAAAAGTTTTTGCATGCAACTAGGAAATAAGATACACAGGCAATGGGGCATAGAAATCTATCCTGCCCTATAAGAAAGTAAGGGAAGAGAGGATGGGAGGGGGGGGTGACAGAAGGGAGGGCTGACTGGGGAACAGGGCAACCAGAATATATGCCATCTTGGAGTGGGGGGAGGGTAGAAATAGGGAGAAAATTTGTAATTCAAACTCTTGTGAAAATCAATGCTGAAAACTAAAAATATTAAATAAATTAAATGAACAATCAAAAAAAGAGAATTGATATCTTACTCCTTATGTAGAGTTCATTTACTCTATATAATCTTTGGTCTGTTCTAATCTGCATAACTTTCCTGATTATTATTTGCTGTTTGCTCTGGTAAAGCCTGACTAGCTGTTTGTGATCCTCTTTGATATGAATAGCACCTGCTGTAAAGGAGCTAAGTTGTTGATAGCAAATTAAGTATTTCTCTGCTCTTGAGAGTGATTGGGGAAGAGGCATTGTTCCTAAGCTACCAAATTGTACCTCTAGATTATCAATATTTGAGGGGTAGTGGAAAGATATAATTCTAGCTCAATAACCCCCCTGTACACAGACAAGGAAAGGAGAAAGTGCCCAGTCTTGGCTTTCCTCCTGCTCCCCACAAAAGTGGAGGGATAGTCTCCCTTACAGAAGGATAGGCCAGAACCCAGATTAGATATTTATCCATACTACATACAAGCCAAGTCATTTTTTTTTATATTTAAACAGTTCCACATCATATATGTCTTACACCAAAGGCAACAAATACACAGGGCAGGCTGCATTGAGGCCTGCAACACTTCTGAATGTGACTCAAAGCAGATTAAAATGTAATTGGGATATACTAAATACAAGAAATAAAAATACAATAAAACACAAATAATGTTAATATGTGGTTTTTAAGTCAATATATGGCCTACAGGACTCCTTATGTATGGTTTTGTTGTTGTTGTTAAGTCATTTCAGTCATGTCCAACTCTTTGTGACCCCATTTAGGGTTTTCTTGGCAAAGATATTGAAGTGGTTTGCCATTTCCTTCTTCAGCTTATTTTACTAATGAAGAAATTGAGGGAAATAGGCTTAAGTGATTTGCCCAAGGTCACACAGACAGTAAACATCTGAGGCCACATCTGAACTCAGGGAAATGAGTCTTCCTGACCCAGGCCTGAAACTCTATCCACTACACCACCTAGATGCCCTAAGTGTGGTTTGGTGGGCCGTTTCTATTTGAATTTGACACCACTGTCCCACACACGTTCCTCTCCTCCCACTCTCTAAGCTTGAGCCAAACCGGACTCTTCTCTGTCCTCCAAACACGCTCTGCACTATCACACGTCCGTGCCTTTGTTCAACCTGTTCTCTATGCCTGGAATGTCTTCCCTTCCCCGATTTGTTTGTTCAATTCCCACCAGCATTTTTGAAAATCATTTTTGCTTTGATAGAACAGCCAAACCCAAACTCATAAGCAAACCACCCCCGAAGTACTTTCTTTGAAAATAGTCAAGAAAAACTGAAAAGAGCAAATGTGATTGATGTATACAACCTGACATTTTTATAGCTTGTCAATAGAAAGAATTCTACTTTCACTGGCTAGTATCTCAACCTTCCATTGTGTTGTCTGAGTTTTCTGGCCATTGAGCCGTGGCTTCCTCTACCTGGTTGTGCTCGTACATTTGGTTCTACTTCCTTTGCTCTGCATCGCTTCATACAAATTGTCCAACTTTTCTTTGAATTTTCCATAGTTGATGTTACTTCCAGCACAGTAAGTTTCAATCAGCCATTCCCCTGTTGTTGCTACGCGGCTTATTTACAGTTTCCTACTATTACAAATAATGCTACTGTGAATTTTTTTTGCTCATGTGGGTATCTTCCTGATGTCAAAAATCTCCAATATAGACTTAGTAGTAGGATTGCTGGGTATTAAGGATATTCTGACATTTCCTATGTAATTCTGAATTGATTTTCAAAAAAGTCAGTGTAATTTATAGTTCTACCAGCAGCAAATTAACCCGCCATTCCATTCTGTAAAACCTAATTTATGTGTCATCTCCCTCTTCAAGATTTCCCTAATTCTCCTTTGATAATAACCCTCCCCTCAAATCTCATGCAGAGCTGTAATGAGTTTATCAAATATTCTCATAATTTATAGTTATCTGGGTAGGTTTCTTATTGTCTCACCAAATCATAACCTCCATAAGGATATATCTTACCTAAAACTAACTGTGCACCACAGAAAACTCACAGAGGTACTTCAGAGAGAAATATAATGGATGAATATCTACTGTGTGAGTATCTACCCACGAAGCCACCTAGACACTTAGATCTCTTGTATTTTGCAGCTGTGCCTGCCTCAAGTTCAGTTCAATTCCATAACCATTAAAAAAAGTGTTATTGGTGTTTGCCCTACATTCTGCTGAACCTTAAGTGCCAAAGTTAAAGCTCAGAGAATCTTAATTCCATTTGCAATGTCATAATTTTGGGGAAGCTGAGTTTTCAGAGGCTGCTATATTAAAAATCAAGCACCATGAAAAAAATTAATGTGGAACGGGAGATAAGAATGAAAGCATCCAATCCGATTCCAGAGTTTGAGAATTTGGGCAGTGCCCAACAGGCACTCACATCTAATTAGCAAGTAATTATGGTTATAGAAGAACGAAATTAAAATACTATTTTCTCTCATTTTATATGAATTACTTTTCAAATGGCTACAAAGTTGATAGAATATAGTTTATATTAAGTTGTTTGGACCTAACTACCTAAAAATAGATCTGTATTTCTTTCGACCTGTGACCTTTTGACCTCTTTTCCCGTGACCAGGAAAAATTACTGAAAACAACACTAAAAGGCCAAAGAATTTAGATTAATAGCACTGACCCATATTGATCCTGGAGAACAGATGAGGAAACACCTTTCCTCCTTTTTGTAAAGAGAAGGGGGACTTGGGTGTAAAAAATACTTTCATATACTACTTATATTTTAAATTTTGTTTGCTGATTGGTTTTGCTTATTACAAGGGAAGGTTCTTCAGAGAAACACTCATAAAATTTTTTTAATGGATGTAGAATTCAATTGAACTTGAGGCAGGTACAGCTGCAGTACACAAGAGATCTAAGTATCCAGGTGGCTTCCTACATGGAGTGCCACGGAGTCAAGAATACCTGAGTTTGAATCTTCCCTCAAACTAGCTGTGTGACCCTGAGCAAGTCATTTCATGTATCAGCCCAAGTTTCCCCAAATGCAAATTAGATGGAACAATAGTACTTTCTTCTCTAAAATTACCATCTTCTTCTCTGTAGATATCTTATGTGTATCTATTTCAATATTGTCTCCTCAATTAATATGTGAGCTGCTTTTTGTGTTTTTGCCTTTATTTGTATCCCCAGCGCTTAGGTACAGAGCCTGAAAGCACTTAAGAAATGCTTGTAGATTGATTGATTGGCTTGTTGTGAGGAACAAATGTGACATATAAGCACTATACAAATTTAAGATACTATTATCTTGTGTTCCTGAAAATTATTTGTAAGCTTACTTTTTATAAGTCAAACACAATACTGTCACATTTCAAATGCAATATTTTAAAGAAGGCTGTCATGAAAACTTTTACAAGTGAAAGACTTCTCAGCAATTTATCTTTTTTTGGTAATTTTGGACTTTTGAATATTAGCTATTTTGTATGAAGAGCACATTCATATTTGAGATTTTTCTGGTAAATAAAAGGAATATGAAAAGGCACAGATTCCTGCAACCTAGCAGAGTTATAATAACCCAGAAGAGAACATTTTTGGAAAGAGTTGCTATTTTTCATGTAAGTCCTAAATTCTGCTGTTTTAACCATTTTCTTAGAAATAATAGAAAAGTGGCATGAAAGCAAATTAAAATGATATGGTGAGTAATAAGAAATAATTCCAGGGGCAACCAGGTGGCTCAGTGAGTAGAGCACCGGCCCTGGACTCAGGGGGACCTGAGTTCAAATGAGGCCTCAGACACTTGACACATGTACTAGCTGTGTGACCTTGGGCAAGTCACTTAACCCCAAATACCCTGCCCCTCCCCAAAAAAACAAAAAACAAACAAAAAAAGAAAGAAAGAATTCCAAAAAAAGAAATTTATGTAAATATATTAGTTACAAAATAAGTTAGAGTAGTAATTGATTATAACATTTTCATAGTGCCAGGAGAGACGATCATTTCTGGGAACTAATGGACTGCACATGCCAACAAAAATGTGAATATTATACCAGGTTGATGTTACAGACGTAATTTCTCATTTCGGTTGTATGGTTATGGTTGTTCCATAAATGCTTTCATAGGTAGTGACTTAGCACCCCAATAATACGAGGCAAGAACCTCTGAAAGTACAGTGAGCTGCAGGGGACAGCGTTTCCCATCTGAAGCTAACACATCTAATAACCTGGAACTAAGTCTCTTCAAGGTCTATTTATGAAATGTACATGCTTACGCTGGAGTGATGACAGCTATTCCATTGGTCCAGAATGAGATGATGCTTCAGTAACAAGCACCACACGGACAACATCTGTATGAGAGATTGTGTCAACAGTCTTAACGGTAAGCAGCCGTGTCTAGAAAGTTTTCTACACGCTCCATTGACTGCTCGCCTTGGTCCTTCCTCCTCCCACTCCTCGCCTTTAAAAAGCTTACTTGAAACCAAACATAGTCCTGTTCTTAATAACACTGAAGCATTAGCTACGAGTCTGTTGTTTGAGCCTCATTCTGGAGACTGCCATTAACTAGAAACTTTGAATGGAATGGATGTTTCCCTCAATCTGGGCTAAGCCTAGCTCAGACCAGTCCAGTGATTCAGGTTTGGAATTAGAAATCAGGTATACGAATACTTGAAAACCATAAAATATAATAAAACCAATTTGTTTCCTTATACTAAGATTTTAAAAGATGGAATTTCTTTTTAAAGACAAATAAAAAACTCTACCTTTCCACCATCCTGTTTTCCATGGCAATGGTCACATTAAGTCAGAAAGGCTTCCCCACGGAGGGAATTCTGCTAAAATTCTCACCCCAACTCTATCTAGAATGAAATTCATAAACCTCTATGCCTCCAGATCAAATAAATCCCTGTGATGCCCCAATTGACTTTTTAAAGGAAAACCATCCCAGTATATATAAAATAAATACTGTTGCTACAACACCCCACCCCTTAGTGGCAAGAGCCCAAAAATCCTCCAGGGGACCATCCACCACTAATAATGCCTTAAAATTACTCTGACTTAAGAAAGAAACCTAACACAGATTTCACTAGAGGCAGAACATAAGTAATAAAGCCATGAAATAGAAAGATTCTCTTAAAAATACAATCCAGGAAGTAGAAATGCTATTTCAGAAACAGTTCATAAAGGATCTTCCAATGTAAAAGAACAATGATGAACAGGAACGGCCCTGGGTACAGCGTCAATGATAACATCTCCTGTACCTTCACCAATTGTCATCATAGGTCCGGGTCATCTAGAGTAAGGCAGTTCACAGATCATTAGCATCTTTCATGCCGCACGTCCCTGATACGACGCTGATACCAAGAATCACCCCATACCACCACTCATTCATTGTTCTCTGGCCCATTAGCCAAAATTTCTCCCACCCTCAGAGCCCCAAATGTAGAATGCTATCTCTTTTTTTGTCTACCTCCTTCCTTTGTAGGTGTTGGAACAGATTCCCCTTCATCTTCTCCTAGGGACTCAAGATTACTACCAAGTTCATTAAAGAAGCCCTTCTCCTTGAGATGAATTCCTCTTCACTATGATTATAAAAAGCCAGCTTTACCTTATCCACATCATTAGAAAGCAAAATACCATCTAATGATCCCTCCCTTTGGTCTTTTAAAATACTTTTTAGGAAAAAGTTATCTGAACTATCTGTAGGGAAATAAGAGTTGTCAATTAAGGGGGATCTGAACTGTTTCCCAAGGATATCTGGATTACAGAGGTTTCAGTGGCAGCAACTGGGCCATAAGTGCAACCCAATGCAGATTAAAATGTAATTGGGAAATATTTAACAAAATGAATAAAAATACAGTACAACACAGATAATGTCAATTCGTGGTTTTCTAAGTCAATATGTGGCCCATAGGGATCCATTTCTGTTTTAGTCTGACTCCACTAGCCTAGAACATCACAGTCAGAAACCTCAAGAATCGATCAGCTCCGAGTGGAGGATGGACTAAGGAAAGGCAAGAGAAAGCCAAATAGTTTATCCTTATCAGGCGAATCTTCCAGGAGCTGAATCCAAGAACCTGAGAGACTGGAAAGTTTTCCCCCTTCTTAGGATGGCATCGATTTATCACAGAAGCGGCTTCTGGGAGACAGAACACCCAACCTCAAAAATCCGGGGCATGATAATGAAGCTTGTTTTAAAGGTCCATTCTAGCATTCAACAGTGCCAGTTGGAAATTTAAAAGGAGATTTTCATCACTCATCAGATGCCACAGTAGCTGACTCAATCTTATATCTGAGTCGCAGTAAATTGAATGTCTTGATCAGAGGCAATGATACAAAAGTTCTATAAGGGAAAAAAGATACGTTTTTAAGAACTTGGATGGTAGCTGCCATGGTGGTACTGCATTCGTGTTTGCTGAATGTAAACTGGAATAAGAGGAAACCTCTTGCCCTGAGATGGGGGACAAGAGCCACTATAATCAACCTGCCATTCAAAGGCGGGTTATGAACCCCAGGATATCATATCATACTGATCCTTCAAAAACAAATGCTCTGATTGACACAAAGAGCATTACTGAGAAGCATCTATGTCATCCGTAGCTAAGGGAATCATATCAGACCATTCTCAAAGCAACAAAGCAGTGTCTCGGCTTCCATATCCAGACTGATAGAGTCCAATAGGTTTTCAGTTTAGACTAGGTGAATATCAGTGGATTTTATGGACTATATGTGGAATCATCTGGTTTCTCCCCATCCGGTGTATTCCCTCAAACTTATTGGATCTCTGCTCCTCCTCATCCATTAGATGGAAAACTCTCTGAGGGTAGCATCTGAATCTTATTTAGCTTTTGTATCCCTGGCACCTTGGTTATAGTGAGAACTTAAATGTGTGTCCAGTTTGTTAAATTCTGTGGGTGGTCGAAAAACAGGATAAAGAAAAGAAGGGAGTTAGGAGGAGGAATCAAAATGTTACATAATAGACGAGCTAGATACTAAAGGGTATTGTGTCATCTTTTTTTCCTTCACTTTATAAGAAATACACCCGGGGCAGTAGCTGTACAACATCCGTATTCTCTAAAGTCTATTTAAAAATGCCCAGCATACAGACACTAGATAAACAGTGACTATGAAAAATCATCCAAGGAAAGATGCATATAGCAATGGCAAGTCCTAATATAAAGAATGTTATGCTTTGGAACGCTCCTACTTAGCAGGAAGCTGGGCATTGATGAAGGGAGGAGGAAGAAGGTTGTTATAGCAGCTGGTACCAAAGTGACCTGAGTCTTATTCCCATCAATCTGCCTACAACCACCTCTCCTCTCTCTTGACCAACAATCTGAAGAAACAGGACTCTCTCTTATTCCTTCCTAATTCTAATAAACTCTGTGATTCTGTTTTACAACTTCCTTTCCCCTTCCAGAATGCCTTCTGTGTTCATATTGTCCTATTTCACTCATCTAATAACAGTGAGAGAAGCGACAACACAATGCTATGTAACCTAACCCCCCAAAAAAGCTCCAAAAGGGACGACCCTGGGCCCTGCACCCGTCCCCAAAAGGGTCTGTCCTACATCCCTGATTTTTCCCCATCAACTGTAAAATAAGAATTAAAATGTTTCTACTTAATTATTTCCCAGGGCAAAGCTGAGATGAGACATTTGAGGTCATGAAGCAGGGCTTGAAAATCATACCCCCTATATGTTTCTGACCGTTGCAGACTATGATCGTTCACAGTAATACAAGCAACTTAACTCAAACAAGAGATAGTGGGGTTTCTTGACTTTTTTAAATGCCCCTTCTCAGCCCCCAGTATATTACACACATCTTTGTGTCATACCCTGGACAGATGGCTGCCTAAGCCTGATACCACCTCTGTCCCAGATGTTTGGGGAGAATCAGTGAAATATGATTTGAGCTTCTCAAATGATGAATTTGTGAGTTTCATAAAATTACTGCCTTGCAGGTTGTTTAGTGGAAAATCACTCTATTTCATCTAATGACATTGGATTCCAAAAATACTTTGTCGTATGAAAAATACGGTGTTTTTTTTACTAAGTGACCTTCAGAAATTGTTCCCCTTCCAAGTTTTCTTTTGAACATTTTTTCCCTTTCCCTGCTAATACAGAATCAAGGGCAAATGAGCTGTAATGAGTGGAAGATTGCCACGGCATTTGAAACCAGATCTACTTCAAGTGTCAGCAGCCATTTCAACTTGGGGAAGGGCAAGCAGAGAGAGCATGAAGTATAATTTAGCATTGAGATTCTTCAGTAATGATGGCTCTATGTATCTGACAGGATGGCAGTGGGCGGGGAGGGAAATCAGGTTAAGAGACCTAAAAATAAAGTTTATTACACACTGTCCAGCTGTACTGTTGTTTAGTATGACATGACAGATTCATCAACATAAATATAGACAACCATAAGAGAATGTGAGGAATTTTACCATATAGACGATTTGAAGGACATGGCAAAAAAGCAGCTGCCAACAGGGAAAATCTCGTCATAATGCAATTCAAATCGCAAAAAGTTCACAGTCATAGACTTAAAGCTGAAAGGCTCTTGGAGGATATTGAGTCCACACAGAGTGGAAGTGACTTGCCCAGAGTCACACAGCTAGCATCCGAGGTGGGATTTGAACCAAATTCTTCCTGATCCCAGCTCCAGCTCGCCATCCGTTCCTCCACGTTTCCTCTCCATTTATGTTATTGTTCAGTCATTTCAGTTGTGTCCAACTTACTAGGACCCCTTTTGGGGTTTTCTTGGCAGAAATACTGGAGCAGTTTGCCATTTCTTTCTCCAATTTATTTTACAGATGAGGAAACTGAGGCAAACCAGGTTAAGTGACTTGCCAGGGCAGCTAGGAGGCACCATGGATAGAGTGTAAGGCTTGGAGTCAGGAAGACCTGAGTTCAAATTCTGCTCCAGACACTTCCCCTCCATTGCATGACTGTAATCAGCCCTTAACAATGAAGCAATGTGCGACCGTGTTCCACATCTCTATGTTCACTCGCCTTTTCGGCAGTGCAAAGAGCATTGAATTTAAAATCTGAATACCAAATTTGAGTCCCAGCTGCTCCCCTTTCAAACTACCTGTGTGATGCTGTACAAATCATTTTCCTTTCTGGGCCTCAGTTTCCTCACTTGAAAAATAACGTTGGACCAGATGACTTCTGTGATTCCTTCTCGCTCTAAATCTCTGGTTTAAAACTCTCTAAATATTATGGGTGTAGAGCACAGCTCCTCGAGATCCGCGTCAAGATGAAGGAGAAGAAAAGGCCACTTTTCTAGGAGATTATAGCATTGGACCAGATGACTTCTAAGATTCCTTTGGGCTCTAAATATCTGATTTAAAATTCTGTAAATGTTATGGGTGTATAGTGTAGCTCCTTAAGATTCACATCAAGATGAATGAGAAGAAAAGGCCACTTTTCTGGGAGATTACAGCATCAGTTCTATTTCACACTCACAGAATTTTAATGTTGGGAGGTACCATAAAGACAATCCAGTCCAATACCTCCATTTCCCCGAGGAGGACACTGGGGCCTAGGGGGTCAAAGCAGTTTCCCCGTCACACAGGTAGTGACTAACAGAGCCAGGGTTCAGTCCCAGTTCCCTAGACTCTAGTTGAATTCCCTTTCTGCTATATTATAATCAATAAATCAAGGAAGCTATTAAGCACCTACTATGTGCTGGGCTCTAAGCTAAGCTCCAGGGGCACAAAGACAAAGTAAAATAGTCTCTGCTCTCAAGGAGCTTGAATAAGGGAGACCGTGGAGATAATACACGTATGTATATACATGCACACATGTGTACGCATGTGTGCATATGCATGTGTGGATATGGGCTGATTCGTTTGACTAATTTCAATACATTTGCTATGTGGTATCATATATACATGTGCAGCCAGAATGGACTTTGTTTTCTTTGAATGACTCAGCTCACTTCGTTGAGCTTCCCTGGACGCTGGGGTTTGCTCTTCCGGGGCAGGACCAGAGCTTCCTGTGTGATGAGTCGTGGCGCTGGCTGAGGGGAGGTGTGTTAACGTGGTCTACGCTGGGGGAGGGGCCAAGTCAAGAACCAATCAGCCCTGGTCGTTCAGGTGGCGCTTGATGATGTCAAAAACTCTATAAGAGGGGAGAGGACAGCTTGAAGATCCTCCTTTCCTTTTCCGGTTGGAGCCGGAGACGCCTACAGCCGAAGCTGAGCTGCCAGTAGCAGAGCTGACTAGAGGCTAGTGGGTAATCTTCTTACCGTAGAGGGGAAGCATGTATACGATTTTGCCTTATACCATCTTGCTTCTCTGTGGCCTTCTGATTACCCTTGTAAGGCGGACTTATTGGGCCTGGAAGCTTTTGATGAAAATATCAAAATGGGGACGCTGGTTTGTGGGCTTGTTATTGTGGAGTGTAAATACATGCTTTAGTTCTCCTGCCTTCTGCCTAGAGAATTCCTTATATCCTGCGGTTCCGGACCTTTTAGGCACATATGAGATTCTCTTTGAAATCATAAATTCTGCCTTCCTAATATATTTGGCAACGAGGCGGATGGGATGGCTAAATATAAGATCTCTGTTCAGAAGCAGAAGAACTTCAGAGGAAGAGATGAATATCCCAGGGTGGGAGGATCCATTTTATTCCTCCTTAGCAAAGGAATTGGCTAAAAAAGCCGGACCCTGTGAAAACTGGGAACCAAGGCTACAGAGAGGAGATCCTAAGGATTTGGAAAGGTGTTTACAAGAGGTTGGGATTCAGTCAGGGGCATCACTATCTAGGCAAAGCTGGATAGTGTTATCAGCCTACCGGCTAGTATATGAAAGATTGAGATTAAGTGAAAGAGATGGGGGCACTCCTACCCCACAGCAAGAAGGGGAATCTCAGATAGCAGGAGAACAAATTGTAGTCAAGAACCCACTGACTCAGATGAGAACTTTTCTATTAATGTGGCTAGGAGCAACAGGAGGCCAAATAAGCCAAGAGTGCATCCCAACTCAGCCCAGACCAAGCCTGACTGCCTGCTTTGTCCTTGCCATGGTGGCAGGGGAAGCGACTGGGGGGAAAATGAGACAATGTTAGGGGCTGAGAGAGAAAATGCTACTAGGGTTCAGGACATCCCTCGCACAGAGAATGGAAGATGGTTAAATACTCAGACAAGCGTTCGTCCCGTAGAGAGGAGGAGGACAGAAACCCGAGGTGGCAATTTAGTTACGAGGGAATTTCAGGAAGATTTCTCACCACAAGAGGTCACAGATATTTTGAGTAGATTCAGCCAAAGAGTAGGAGAACCATTAATATCTTGGATGGTAAGGCTCAGTGATCAAGGGGCCAGTGGAATATTAGTAGATAAGAGGGACTGTATGAGATTCATAGGTATCAGCCACGATCCTCTAGTTCAGCAAGCTTTTAGGGAACATCATCAGCGAGGAGATGATGCTAGCAGGACTACTCTGTTGGCATTAGCTGCTGCGGGATGCAATAAGAGATATACTAATGATTCTATGTGGCCCACTGAGCACAGACCCTGGTATTCACTTAAAGATTGTATCATGAGACTAAAGGAGGAGGTAATGAAGACTGCTATTATGACAGGAACTGCAGACAAATATTACAATGATCCCATAGGAATCCCTCATAGGAATTTAATAATTAGGACAGCTCCCCCTGCTTATAAACAACTAATTTTGAATCTGTTACTTGGGGAAGTAGGGAGCCATCTTACAGAGGTGATAAATAAGATTTTACAGTTACATGACTTAGGAGACTGGGGAAGGGATAGATCTCCTCGAGAGAGAAGGGTGAACAGCCAGCAAACTTGGTGCCAAAATGGAGTGACAAGAAAAGAAATGTTCACTGCTCTATTGAGAGCAGGGGTAGGTTTTGAAATGATAGATGGCATTCCAACCAATGAATTGTACAGGATGTACCGAGATAAAGGACTCGATAACAGGAGAGACAGGGAAATAAGAACTGCTCCTGCAAATGCTACAGATGTTGAACCTTCATACTCAAGTGAATCACATCCTAGGGAATACTAGGAAACAGGCCAGGCCCCAGCCCAAATTAAGGAAATACGTAAGCTGGATTGCAGACCTCACATTAACTTGACCATATATTGGAAAAATGGGTCAAGTACAGTAACGAGGGCATTGATAGACACTGGGGCCGAGGCCACCCTTATCTATGGGAATCCAGACAAATTCAGCCATGGAACTCCTATTACCATCACAGGACTAGGAGGGACTGAAATATCAGCCAGACAAGTTAAATTGATGATGAAAATTGGACAGTTGCCCAAGAAAGAATATAGTGTGGTTATTGTGCCTATTCCTGAATACATCATTGGAATAGACATTTTGAAGGGTATGACCTTAAATTTACCTGAAGGGAAATACCAATTTGCTGTGAGGAAAATAGGCATTAATGCAGTCTTAGTGGGGAAAATCAAGATGGATCCAATCACTTTGCCCGAACCTTCTGAAGTAATTACTTTGAGGCAATATCGTGTGCCAGGTGGGCAAGATGAAATTGCCAACACTATAAGAGAATGTGTTGAGGCAGGAGTGTTAGTCCCTACAACTACTCAATGGAACAACCCTGTCTGGCCAGTCCGAAAGTCAGATGGGACATGGAGGATGACAGTAGATTATAGACAGCTGAACAAAGTGACTCCTCCCTTGTATGCTGCTGTTCCAGACACGGTTACTTTAATAGAGAGAATACAAAAACATGAAGGGACTTGGTATGCAGTTATTGATTTGGCCAATGCCTTCTTTACAATCCCAATAGACCCCAAGCAATGGAACCAGTTTGCTTTTACTTGGCAAGGCCGACAGGATACATTTACACGCCTGCCGCAAGGATATATTCATAGCCCAACTATTTGCCACAGGATTGTAGCTGAGCATTTGGATGAATTAAAGCTACCTGGTGTACAGCTTACACATTACATAGATGACATCATGATACAGGGAAAGAATATAAAAGAAGTGGAGGAGAGTTTAGCATTATTAATTGACCATATGAAAAGCAAAGGATGGGAAATCAACCCCGCAAAGGTTCAAGGGCCAGCTCAAACTGTAAAATTCTTGGGGATACAGTGGAATAGAGGACTGCAAGAAATTCTCCCACAAGCTCGACAAAAATTTCAGGATTTTCCCACCCCTACTAATAAGAAAGAGGCCCAAAAGTTCATAGGGCTATTTGGTTATTGGAGACACCACATCCCACATTTGGGACAAATTTTAAAACCCTTGTATAAAGTCACCAGAAAGAAATATGAATTCGATTGGGGCCTTGAACAAAGTAGAGCTTTTGAGGAAGCAAAGGCTGCTATACAATTAGCTCTGGACTTATGGCCTACGCAAAATGGGCCAGTGGAGTTACAAGTGACTGCACAAGATGACTATGCAAATTGGAGTCTGTGGCAAAAACAACAGAGCCGAAGTGTACCTTTAGGCTTTTGGTCAAGGAAACTGCCCTCATCTGGAGTGCAGTATACACCTTTTGAGAAGCAGCTGTTAGCTGCATATTGGGCTTTAGTAGAAACTGAGCAACTAACCCTGGGTCATGAAGTGATGTTAAGGCCTGGAATTCCAATTATGACTTGGGTAATGAGTACCCCAGCTTCTCACAGAATTGGACATGCACAAGAGGCAAGCATCATCAAATGGAAGTGGTATATTCAGAATAGGTCCAGAGCAGGCAAAAGTGGAGTTTCTGCTTTACATGAATCGGTGGCGAACATTGGCACTGAGAGAAATGAAAAACCCCTTGAATCTAAGCAACAGATGGTGCCATCCTTAGTGAAATGGAATAATGGGTATGATGGACTAAGTGTAGAACAGAAGAAACACGCTTGGTTTACTGACGGGACAGCAAAATATTTAGGCCAGAAGAGACATTGGAAAGCAGTAGCCTATAACCCCTGTACTAGGCGAACTCTGGAAAGTTCTGGGATAGGGGGAAGTAGCCAATATGCTGAACCGATGGCAGTACATCAGGCTATCAGAATGGAGAAGGGAGGACAGTGTCATATATTTACTGATTCATGGGCGGTAGCTAATGGATTAGCTACTTGGATGCCTATATGGAGGAATCAGAATTGGGAGATTCATGGCAAACAAGTTTGGGGTAAAGAGTTATGGGAAAATATATGGGACATGTCTTTGGTTACGGATTTGTCAGTTTTTCATGTTGATGCTCACGCGACCCTGACCACACCAGAGCGTGAGTACAATGCACACACGGATCGACTAGCAAAGATTGCCACTGAATGTATTGTCCCTACTCCAACTCCAACTGATGACTTAGCCTTAGCGAGATGGGTCCACCAGACCGCCGGCCATTTAGGGGTCCAGGCCACCCACCGATGGGCACAGGATCGAGGTATCAGTATCTCTCATGCGTTGTTAAAACAAATAACAGAGGGGTGTTGTATATGCCAATTAGAAAAAGAACGAACTCTTCTTAGGATAGTAACTGGAGAAATAGCAAGGGGAAAAGTTCCAGCCCAAATTTGGCAGATAGATTATATTGGCCCACTACCCCAGGATAAAGGATGTAAATATGTATGTACGTGTGTTGACACCTGTTCAGGTGTACTAGTGGCTTGTCCTTATAAGGATGCAACTCAGAAAAACACCTGTAAAACCCTAGATATTGTAAGTTTATACTATGGAACCCCAATGCAGATTCAAAGTGACAATGGGTCACATTTCAAGGGCAAAGAAGTGAAAAGATATTGTGTGTTGAATAATATAGAATGGATATATCATATTCCATATTACCCACAAGCATCTGGGCTGATTGAAAGAATGAATGGATTGTTGAAAGAACAGCTGAGAAAATTAAGCTCTAATAATTCATATCGACATTGGAAGGATAATTTGTCTATTGCCTTACGTAATTTGAATAATAGGCCCTTGGGGGGAGTACACCTCTAGCCAGAATGATGACCCCAAATTTGCAGATTAGAGAACAGCAAACACGTGAGATCCAAAATATTGAATTTTGGACTGTGAGGGAAGATGTCCCCCTACCATGTCCAGGAACACCTGGTTCGGCAGGATATGATTTACATTGTATAGAGAATTTTAGGTTGAATAGGAAAGAGATAAGAAAAACCCCTACTGGAGTATGTATGAGAATCCCCAAGAATCATTTTGGACGGATATTACCTAAACCAGGATTAGCAGCTCAAGGAGTACATGTATTGGCTGGAGTGATAGATTCGAATTATCAAAAAGAAATTGTTGTGACACTCCAGAATTTGGGTGAAAAACCTGTACAATTTGGTAGGAATGATAGGATAGTTCAAGTGATTATTATCCCCTGTGAAAAAATACCCTTTGTGAAAACTGACCCTCCTCCCAGAATAACTACTAGAGGGGCAAAAGGGGCTTGCTCCATTGATAGAATAAAGTTGGGAGCTAAGGTATGGGTAAAACGGAAGCCAGATGATATTCCAAAGGCTGCAGAAGTCATAGCCCAGGGGAAGAACAACATTGTAACAGTTGTCTATTCAGGGAAAGATAATTACCAAGTCGTACCCCTGAACCATATATTTTACCATGAATAGGGCTATAATATTAGATTCATGGACCCCACAGGTATGGCTGATGCTGGTAATTGACACAAGCCACTCAGAGGGAAGGTGACTTTGTGTGATTAATGGATGAAAGCTTGTACATCTGGGGAAAGGCTGGGAGGACAATCCTAGTCTATCTAGAATGGGATCCTCCTGGTTTCCCTTGTACATCTGGGGAAAGGCTGGGAGGACAATCCTGGTCTCCATCTAGGGTGGGATCTTCTTGGCTTAGTTTCCTCATTGTGTTCCGTTTAAAAAGAAACATTTCCCATCTGAGTTTGGCTCTGACATTGGATCTCTGCATAACTGAAATTTCAACTAAACTGGAGATGATTTTATTTGAAGGATAATAGCCCATACTTGCCTACTCTTTTTGTTCTCTGTTTTAGTTAACCTTGTCGCTAGTTCTGTCTCCTGCAGGTTTAAGCACCCTGCAGTTTCCGGTGACTGCCTAAGCACGTAGCATTCTTGGAATTCCTGCCAGCTCACTAAAGAACTGAACTCTGGAATTGGACTCTTTGGGGCAGAGACACCTCTACATCCAATTTCAGCAAGAAGAAGCTATGGAAAATGAGACCTTCACCCCATACCCCAAGATTTTGAGCCCCAATTGTTTGAGGGGGGGATGATGATAGTGTTCTGTGTACTTATTTTGTGTTATCCTTGCTATATTGTTTTATTGTTATGATATTATTGATGCTATATAATGGATACGAAGATCTAGGGGTGGACATTTGAATTATTAATAATTATTTTGGGATGATTGATTGAAGAGATTATCTGGCTGGGATCTAGGGGTGGATCACATTTGAATCGTAAACCAATATTTGGGAATGTCACTGAATGATATGTTTTGCTTTATTGTGAATGATATGTTTTAGTTTCCTGCATAATTGGATCACAATGTTCTAGGATATATAATTTAATTTGAATTATGATTGGATTGTGCATCCTAGAACATTGTGAGGGGTGGAGTGTAGCCAGAATGGACTTTGTTTTCTTTGAATGACTCAGCTCACTTCGTTGAGCTTCCCTGGACGCTGGGGCTTGCTCTTCTGGGGCAGGACCAGAGCTTCCTGTGTGATGAGTCGTGGCGCTGGCTGAGGGGAGGTGTGTTAACATGGTCTACGCTGGGGGAGGGGCCAAGTCAAGAACCAATCAGCCCTGGTCGTTCAGGTGGTGCTTGATGATGTCAAAAACTCTATAAGAGGGGAGAGGACAGCTTGAAGATCCTCCTTTCCTTTTCCGGTTGGAGCCGGAGACGCCTACAGCCGAAGCTGAGCTGCCGGTAGCAGAGCTGACTAGAGGCTAGTGGGTAATCTTCTTACCGTAGAGGGGAAGCATGTGTACGATTTTGCCTTATACCATCTCACTTCTCTGTGGCCTTCTGATTACCCTTGTAAGGCGGACTTATTGGGCCTGGAAGCTTTTGATGAAATATCAAAATGGGGACGCTGGTTTGTGGGCTTGTTATTGTGGAGTGTAAATACATGCTTTAGTTCTCCTGCCTTCTGCCTAGAGAATTCCTTATATCCTGCGGTTCCGGACCTTTTAGGCACATATGAGATTCTCTTTGAAATCATAAATTCTGCCTTCCTAATATAACATGCATTCATATATACATATATATAAATATATGTGTGTGTTTATATGGAACAATGCAACGTAACCTCAAAAAAGAAGACACTAGTTGGGGCAGCTAGGTGGTGGAGTGAGTACAGCACCGGCCCTGGACTCAGGAGGACCTCAGTTCAAATCCGGCCTCTGACACTTGACACACTTACCAGCTGTGTGACCTTGGGCAAGTCACTTAACCCCAATTGCCCTGCCTTCCCCCCTCCAAAAAAAATAAACAAGAAGATACTAGCATCTGGAGGGACCAATGGGAGACTCCATGCAGACAGACATGCTTGAGTAGTCCATGTTCTCCAGCTACTTCCTCCATTCTTGGCTGCATTGGCGGACTAGGGCTCCCAAAGGCAGCTGACTATTCCTGCTTTCAGGGTTCGAGGGATAGCTCTGAGGGAATGCAGTTTCTAGTACTGTCATTCACAAGTCCAGAGGGCCAGGCTTAATCAGCTTTTGGAAAAAGTGTTGTTAGCATGGGGGGAAGGGAAAGAAAATAAGCATTTATACAGCACCTACTATGTGCCAGGCATTGTGCTAAGTATGTCACCAAGATTATCCCAAATATTAAATGTAGTAGAAATAGTTGGTACAAAGGATAATTCCCCAAAAGGCTGGATCGTACTTCCTATAATTATACACAGGCCCAGGGACAGAGTTGGCCCAAATTCAGAGCACGAGGATGGTGAGTCACATGTGTAGGACACAAATGTGGCAAAGAAGTGACTTACAGCTTCTTGTTACTAGAAGTCTTTTTCTCCTTCATAGAGTCCTCATGAATTTCCCCTTAATTGTAATTCTCTTCCCAGGGTCAATGTCCTTATAGAACTCTGAAGTTTCCTTTCTGCAGTATGGCTAATTCGTCCTTGGCTCCAAGGCACTGCTACCAACACCAATTAGAAGTCCAAATCTTCCAGCCCCTTTCAAAGTTCACAGCTGAGCTCTCACACCCTCTCACTTTTAGACTTTGTTTGTTATTAGAATCCCCTGGTGGCATGATCAATTCTACACTTCCTTGCTGCAATATGCAGAGGTCCAGAGGTCTATCCAATTATTTCAACCAATCCCAATACATTTCTTATGTGGCATCCTCTTATTTCATACAATGATTGAAGTATTTCACTCCTCCCAAGTTGATTCAAGATTTATTCACACCTAGTTCATATCTTTAATTGACAAGAGTCAATAGAGGCGTCCAGGACTCATTCACACTTTTGAAATACCACCCCTTACATAAAATCAAAATTCGTTAAAGTTCACTCTTTCTTTCTGAAGCAAAAAGGAAAATTCTAGGCTTGCTTGAAGAATGCTTCAGCCATTTAATAATTGGATTATTACATGAACATAGGGCAGCTAGGTGGCACAATGGATAGAGCGTTGAGCCTGGAGTTAGGAAGATTCATCTTCCTGAGCTCAAATCTGGCCTCAGACACTTAGTAGCTATGTGATCCTGAGTGAGTCACTTCACCCTGTTTGCCTCAGTTTCCTAGCCTGTAAAATGAGCTGGAGAAGGGAATGGCAAACCACTTCAGGATCTTTGCTGAGAAAACCCCAAATGGGGTCATGAAGAGTCAGACTTGACTGAAATGACTGAATAACAACAAAATGAATATGTTCTTCTCCCAAAGTTCTCCTCCAATGTTTCATCACGGCAACAAAGTCATGCTAGGTTCTCAGTGCCTGTGCTCATGGGGCATAAGTTCTAGTAGAAACGCTTGGCGCCTGGCCATCAACTGTCACCAAGGACTAGTCCATACTAAACTCAAAGAGGCTTACATCGCTAAGGTTGGCTTCATGGTGATGAATTAGTCGGTCACAACGACAGCCATCTACCAAAGCTTATAAGAATTGCAATTGTCTCGGCAGAGGGTGCGACCTGCAGCCGATGAAATCATTGATCCCTGAAGCATTGAAGTGTGCCCACAAAGTATACTTTTCCTGCCTTATCTCACACTATTTGTCACAAACTCTATCCCCTCAAACTACGCTGTGTGCCAATGGTGTCAAGCTCAAATAGAAATAGTGGCTGCTAATCCGTACCTAAAGGTTCCTACGGGCTGCACACTAACTCAGAAAACCACTTTTGTATGTTTCTTTTCTTTTAATTCACCAACACACTAAAATCAGACAGGAACTACATTTCAATCAGGACATCTAGGGGGCATAGTGGATAGAGTGGACAGGTCTGGAGTCAGGAAGACCTGAGTTCAAATCTAGCCTCAGACACTTAATAGCTGTGTAACCCTGGACAAGTCACTTCACCCTATTTGCCTCAGTTTCCTCATCTATAAAACGAGCTGGAGAAGGAAATGGCCAACCACTCCACTATCTCCACCAGGAAAACTCCAAATGGGGTCACAAAAAGTCGGACACAACTGAAATGACTTACAACAACCTCTCAGTCTGGTTTGGGCCACATCCGGGAGGGTTGTGGGTCAAAAGCCGCCTGTGGACCAGGTGTTTAATACCTCTGCTATATACTACATTTTGCATGCTTTGCCACTTCCCCATCTCCTCCGTTGGACTCTCAGTTGTTTGAAGGCGAGCATTGTCTTTTACCTTTCTTCATATTCCCAGCACTTTGGGCAATACTTGGCACACGGTAGGAACCTAATCGATAAGTGCTAATTGATTTTCCCTTATGCCTAAAAAGCCATCCCTAAGAGTATTTACCTACAATCAAAGTTCTATCTTATTTCTATCCATCCTTCAAGTCTAGCTTTTCCATGTAAGCTTCCCTGGTTGATTCAGCTTCATCTGAGCCCATAGTATTTTGTTTTTCTCTTCTTCATTAATTTGGAAAAATGCAAACATCCCCATTTGTATTATATTATGTTAGAGCCAGGCCTCTAACAAACAGATCCCTACCATGGAAGGATCTTCACAATTAACACTTTCTTTGCCTCAATTTTGCCCCATTCAGATTTTAAAACTCTAGAAAAATGTTTTACTTAGTTCACTTTCAGCGTGCACAGTTGACTAGTAAGTCAGGGCTCCCAATGGAAATGAAGGAAACAAACTTATTCAAAGCAACAGAAAGTAACAAAAGCCTGCTTACCAGGTAAGTACAGTCTCATTCTCTCCTGCTTCATGCCTCACCCAAGATGAGTTTGGGTGTTGGATTTCTCCCAAAACTCATAATTCAAATAGGGGAAGTCTTTGCAAATTCCCTCCAGAATTAAAGTGTTTAATGAATTAAATTTTAATAATTAAATAGTTAAATTAATAAGAGTTAAATATTTCAATTAATGTAGCATCAGCATCTCTGCTCAGAGGGCCAACCATTCTCATCAGCAGCTATTATCAATCTTTTATTAAGCTTTCTCCCTGTCTAGTCACTTTCATGGCCCCAGACCACCAGCTCCTAGTTCTATGTAAAGCTGCCTTCTTCCTTCTGCCTTCTTCTCTTTTTTTCTTCCATCATTCTTGACCAGATGACTATCGGTCATGTGTCTTTGACCCAAGACATTCTGGAAAATATAGACTTTTTGCTTTTCAAAAAAAGCATTAATATTTTAAAATCAATACCTTTAATTAATATTCATTTTAAATATTAAGATTAAAAACAAAATAAAAACAACTGGTCTTCTATTACCATTGCTATGTTCTGTACCCCCTTTCCCACCCCTGTGAAAACAGACATGGGGGGCAAGTAGGTGGCACAGTGAATAGAGCACCAGCCCTGGTGTCAGGAGGACCTGAGTTCAAGTCCAGCCTCAGACACTTGACATACGTACATATGTGTGACCTTGGGCAAGTCACTTAACCCCAATTGCCCTGCCCCCAAAAAAAAGAAAAAAGAAAGAAAACAGATAGGGAGGGAGAAAACATAAGACAGGCTCTCTCCTTAATCTATCTTATGACTAGTGATTAATTGGACCTCTATTTTATTCCAATCAGTATTAATCAGTTTAATATGATTCCACAGGGGTAGTGGATATAATTTCTATCTATTGGGCCCCAGAGCTATGAACTACAGACTATGAGTTCACTTGCTTAATCACAGGAAGCTAATTAGAGGACTTCCACCCTTGTTTTTGTCTTGTTATGGTGACCATGACCAAGCCCAGCACGGCAGAGTAGAGTCAATGATGTGGAAAGTCCCCCAGCTAGTTTTGTTGCCCCTATGTCCCTCATCATCCCTCTGTTGCCCAACATGGGTAGATGGCCATGGGCATTTTATTTGCCTGCCTGGGGCCTACATCTCTACTGGCCCATCAGCCCACATAGATGTTTTGACATCTGTGTGTCAGCCCAGCCCATGGATCTGTTCATTAGCTTGGTAGGATCTCCTGAAGGGTCGAAACAGGCCAGTCAAGGTCTGCTCATCGGCTCATTTGTCAACCAATGGGATTTTATATTTTGAGTAGATCTTCCTGCTGGAGGATTCAAGGTCAAGATCCATCAGCCAACAAGATTCTATATTTTATTGTGCCTCTTCTGTATCATCTGGGTATGAAGCACTATAGAACTAAGGCCCTGGAGTAAGGGGGCATCTCAGATTGTGAGGAAGATCTGACATCTACTTCGTTAGAGGGAGCGGGGGCTGTGGACCCTTTAATAAAGTGCCATTGGCCTGGAACTCTTGGACCCCACAATCTATAAGATATATTTATCTATGTATAAGTTTTATCATTTCTACTAGATAGTAAGCTCTTTAAGGACAAGAAGAATATCTTAGTTTTCTTTTTATTAGCCTCAGAACCATTCCAGTGTATTCTCTAAGACATTTATCATGTATTATCGTGTATGAAGGTACCTCTGTCACATAACCTAATAGACTACATGCTCCATGAGGGTATGGACCACGTCTTTATTTAAAATCTGTCTCCCTCAGCACTTAGCACAGTGTTCTACACGCATAAGTTTTTATTTAATTAGCTAGTAAATGTCTGTGAATATAAGGGGTGCCAGTTGTCATAGAAGCCAATGAACACTTTGTTAAAGCATTTCAATGGCATGCTGAGGAACAGAAACCATTTTGCCCACTTTGAAGTCATATCCCAGAGTCAGAATCCTAGCAATGAAACAGAATGGAGAGATCGTCCACATGAACGTCATTATTTTATAGTTAAGACAAATCAGCCTCTCAGAGGTTTTGTGATTTGCCCACAATTACACAAAACCAAAAAGAGAAGACCAGTTCCATACCTTTTCCTCTATGCTGGATGTTTTTTAAACTCAGCTGTACTCCTCTGCTCTTCATCAGATTCAGGCAAAACCTCATCATCCTGCAAGATCATATCAACCTGGAAGCTCACACCTCTCCAGTACCCTCTGCCCATCCCTCCATCCCAAGTTAGAGAGGGTAGCTGGCAAACAGTAGAGAACTCCTCCTAAATCCTTCACTCTTCATTTCCCATCCAACCACCCTGCTCTGGATTTTCTCAGCCCTCTCCCCTTTTCTTCCCCCTATTTCTACACTCTCCTTTTTCGAAGTTTCTTTTTATCTGTTTTTGTTGTTCAGTCATTTTCAGTCATGTCCCACTCTTCATAACCTCATTTGGGGTTTTCTTGGCAAAGATATGGAGTGGGTTGCCATTTCCTTCTCCAGTTCATTTTACAGATGGGGAAACTGAGGCAAGCATGGTTAAGTGACTCACCGTGGGTCACCCAGCTAGTAACTGTCTGAGGCCAGATTTGAACTCAGGGAGTCTTCCTGACTCCAGGCCTGAAACTATCGACTATGCCACCTAGCTGCCCCTTTTATATGTTCTTTTCTCTTATTAGGTTGTTAGCTCTTTAAGGCCAGGAACTGTCTTCCACTATTTATTTCATCTTTTATCTCCAGAAGTTATCATAGTGCCTCCCATAGAGTAGATGTCTAATCAATGTTTATTGACTATAATTAATTAGAAGGACTAGGTGTGTCAACCGACACAAAGCTTTGCTTGGTCTTTTGAGATATTCTTAAATTCTGGTCCTTCTATTAACCTGGGGTTTGAGCAGCTATGTCGTGCAGTAGATGGAGTACCAAGCCTGGAGTCAGAAAGATTCGTCTTTCTGAGTTCAAATCTGGCTTCAGACATTTACTAGCTGGGTGACCCTGGGGAAGTCATTTAACCATGTTTGCCTCAGTTTCCTCATTTGTAAAAAATGAGCTGGAGAAGGAAATGACAAACTATTCCAGTGTCTTTGCCAAGAAAAGAGTCACAAAGAGTCAGAGATGACTGAATAAAAACAACATTGTATATTTAGATGGGAAAAAATTACATCTTTATTTTCACCAGCCTCTAACAGAAATTTGGCATGTCCTTCAATCATTTAAATACACGGTTATGTGAAGGAGTCAACAGACTTCGCCAGAATTTCAAAAAGAACCACTCATGACACAAAAAAGACTAGAAATAAAACAAAACAGAAACCCTGTTTTATGCCAAATAGAACAGAAACATTTAGCACCAATCAGTTCACTGCAGCCCATCTACACGACCACGCCACCCAAGAGGGCCACCAAAATAAACCCATCAGTCACCATTCTGTTGCTGTATTGAAAGGGGAATAATGATCACAATAATAAGAAGTCATATTTATATAGCATTTTAAGTTTTATGTGGCACTTTCCCTTATAGCAACCTTAAAATAAAACAGGATCACAAAAAAACACCAGCCTAGGGATTCTGAAATCCCTCATCCTTTTCTGTACTAGGCTAAGATAATCTTTTATATCGGCTACACACACATTAATTTTAAAACGGGTTTTCCTACTATTTACCATCTTTCACACTTGGAGTAAATATCAATTATTCTCCTTTTTTTCTTTCACCTCCTCACAATCCTACCAAGCCATCTCAAAGTACATTTGTTTACTGTTTACCATTTCTCTCTACTTTTCAACTAATATAGAATGCCCTGGGCCGCTCCGCGCATTGTGAAAGGTTTTTCTTCCTGCAGGCTTCTTTAAAAACTTCAATCATTTGGAATCCGCTGGGGGCTTATGCTCAAAAACAATTTACAAGCATTTATAAGCATATTTTTTCCTTCTAGAGATACACATACAATAGCAAATACACTGAAGAGCCACAAGTAGCTATTTGTGAGGTCCTTAAATAAAGTGAAAACTGTTTAAGAGTCTGTAGAGATAGCACGATATAGCAAGAAAAAAATCCCGAATTTGCAGTCAGAGGATGGAGTTCAAATTCTGACCTTAATATTCATTTACTACCTGTGTGAATTTCGGCAAGATGCTTCACTTAACTAAGCTTTATTTTCCTCATTTGTAAAATGAAAATGTTGGACTAGGTGGTCTCTTGGGTACTTTCTCCCTCTAACATTCTATGAGTCCACAAAAAAGTGGTCTCTGAATAGAGGTAGGAGTTTTTTTAAGACCACTTTCACTCTGGTGGTACTCAAACTCTGACAAGTAATATGATGAAATGCCAGCATTCCCACGTTGGCTTTGGGGTTTATCTGAAATGATAGCCATCTTCTCTTCCCTAGGAATCCTTGTACGTCTTTAAAAACAACTTGTAACTAATGGTCCTAAAGAATTCACAATTTCACACCCCTACCCAGAAGAAAAAGGTGCTGGTGTATCATTTATTTGTTCTATAGAATGCTCAATGATGATTCCTTAAGAAGAGAGCGTACTTAAAACAATATCGTGTGCATGTAGTCCTCTGGTCCTCATTTGGAAAGTATTGCCAAAGATACATCTGATGGCTAGAACTAACTTTTTTTAACTTCTTAATAGGTTTCTGAGCGCCTTTGCTTATACAAAGAGCCAGACCTTTAACCCTCTCCTATGAGGAATTTTTGTCTTTCAGTCATTTTTCAGTTATATCCAGTTCTTTGTGGTCCCATTTGAAGTTTTCTTGGCAGAGCTACTGGAGTGATTTGCCATTTCTTTCTCCAGCTCACTTTACAGAAGAGGAGACTGAGGCAAACAGGGTTAAAGCACTTGTCCCGGGTCACACCGCTAGTAAGTGTCTGGAGGCCAGATTTGAAACTCAGGAAAATGAGCCCTCCTGACTCCAAGCGCTGGTGCTCTGTGCACTATGCTGCCACCTAGTGGCCCACTGTGAGAAATAGGTACATTCAATCTGGCACCTATTATTTACGTGAGGCAGGGTGGTGTGGTGGATAGAGAAAGCAGCCTTGGAGCCAGGTGACCCTTGAATAAGTCGCTCATCCTCTCAGTGTCCTAGGCAGCTAAGACTACAAGTTGCTGAGATGGTACCTGCACTAGGAGAGGAGTTCCCTCACCTGGGACTTTCCAAGATCAGTGAAATCTCAGAAGTAGGACCTGTCCCTATACCCTTTAAATGTAGTCTGGTCATGGATCATCATGTTTAGTTGTTGGTCCATCGGGGGAAATATATTTCAAATCAAAGTAAAAGAAGGCGCTTAAATTGAAAAAATTTTATTTTTTTGCTCTCAGAAGCTATTTTGACTATGAAACGGTGAGACTTAAAAACTATGCGTACGAGAACTTACAAATCTGCAAAGGCTACTCTCTTTAATATCACTCCCTTGGAATGTTATACAAGTATTCTGAAAATATTATGATGCCTCAAAATACAACTGAAACTTCTCTTTTGGGAAGAACTATCAGAGTCCATTTAAAAATGACGCACAAAAAGAATTAATTTCATTATTTTATAGTCACACTCTATGGAGTTATAAATAAATAACTGAATGAATGAATAAATAGATGAATGAATAGCTGAATAAATAAATAGATTGTATTGTATTGTGCTATGTTAGACTCTAGCCTGTGACAGCCAGATCCCTATCACAGAAGGATCTTCACAATTAATACTCCTTGGCTTATTTTTCCCCAGTTCAGATTTAAAAGCTCTAGGAAACTCTTCTAGCGAGTTCATTTTCAGTATATATAGCTGACTAGTAAGTCAGGGGGCACCTAGGTGGCACAGTGAATAGAGTACGGGGCCTGAAGTAAGGAAGACTCTTCTTCCTGAGTTCAAATCCAGCCTCAGGCGCTTACCAGCTGAGTGACCCTGGTCGAGTCACAGTGACCCTGTTTGCCTAGTTCTTTATCTGTAAAATAAGCTGGAGAAGGAAACATCAAACTACTCTATTATCTTTGCCCAGGAAACCCCAAATGCCAGGTCATGACAAGCTAGACCAGACTGAAACAACTGAGCAACAGGAGCTCCCAAAGGAAATGAAGTCAAGAAATGTATTCAGAATGGAACAGAACAGTAAAGCAACATAAAAAAACCAGAGCTTACATTCTCGTTTGTTGTTTGTTTTATTGTTGTCGTTCATACATTTCAGTTGTGTCCAAACCTTTGTGACCCATCTGGGGTTTTCTTAGCAATGAGTGATTTGCCATTTCCTTCTCCGGCTCATTTTACAGATGAGGAAACTGAGGCAAACAGGGTGAAGTGACTTGCTCAGGGTCACACAGCTAGTACGTGTCCGAGGCCGGATTTGAACGCAGGTCCTCCTGACTCCGAGTCCTGGACTCTAACTACTCTGCCACCTTGTTGGCTTATTAGCTTTTATTAATGATAAGGCGCCAGGGGAGCCTGACACAGTGAATGGAAGGCCCATCTTAAAGACAAGAAGACTTTAGTTTGAGTCCTCTCTCCCTGACACATTCTATCTGTGTGACCATGGGCTTGTCAATCAATCTCTCAGGGTCCTAGGTAATTCTCTGAGATGTTGTAATAAATGAATTTCCTGATCTGCAAATTCTACCTTAAACGTTTACTGGTTGTATGACACGAGGCAGGTAACCTGTCTGCCTCATTTTCCCCAACTGTAAAATAGAAGTGACAGTAGTACCTACCTCCCAGAGTAGTTGTGAGAATCCAATGAGATAACACATGAAAAGAAAAGGGCTGAGTGTAGTGCCTGGCACATAGGAGCTGTCTAATAAATGTCAGTTTTCTTCCTTCCGGTTACCAGTGGCGAGAATACTCATCCATTGGACTCTATTGCTAGTGCTCCTTCCATCACCTTATGTTCTACCACACATTAATTCAGAATTTTATTGCAAACAATCACATTTGGATGCAGCTTGGACTAAAGTTTATTTTCACATTTTCTGTGAAAAAATGAGGTAAGGAAGCTTATTAAGAATGTTAATATTATAAACAAAAATACACTAGGAATGCTTAAACAGCTTAATAGAAATTATTTTCAAGTAATTACTAGTCTCATTTTCATATGAGTAATGAATATGATGACTGGAAATGTTCCCTATTCATTAAACTCATTTCACAGAATTATAGATTCCAAGAGTCGGGAGGCACCTCCTAGACCATTTAGTTCAGCCTATATGCAACCCAAAATCCCCTCAGCAACAATCCTCATAAGTGGATGTCAGCCCCAGCAGGAAAACCTCCAAGGAGAGGGAACCCACTATTTCCCGAAGCACTTCCTTATTTGGACCTCTAATTGTGGTCCACAGATGACTATTACTGCCTCTGTTCTTTATGGGTACCCTCCGTTTCCTAGCAACTTCCACAGCTTTTACGCTTAGCACAAAAAGAGTTGTCCCTGGGTTCCTCCCTCCCAGATTTAGTTGTCTTCTCTAACTCTCTAGAGGGTACTCACGGCAAGCATTTTCAGTGACTGACTCACTATGTTCACAAATAATGTCTTTGTTCGCAGGTGCTGTATGAAGTCAGTCTGGAATGACCCATTCTCCTGTAGCCCTGTTGGTTGATCACTGATTCCTTTTCCAGATATTCACCAACCATTACTTTGATAAGGCAGCCCAAAATTCTTCCAGGAATCAAACCAAAATCACCGTTCTATAGTTTACAGGTTCTGTTCCTCCTTAAAAAAATGGAACTTTTGAACTTCCTCCTATCCTCTGGAATATCACACTGTTCTCAAAACCATGTAAAGACCATTGACAAAGGTGGAGCCAAGATTGTGAAATAGCATAAAGGAGCAGGGATAAGATAGCCGACACTGAGGTCCTTCCTCGAACTAAACTGAGAAGCATTCAACTCTACTGCAGAGAGAACAACTACGATGGGGCTGGCGACATTGTTCGAATGCCAAACATACACTTGCCTAAAAGACTATTTTATGGAGAACTCACACCAGGCAAGCACTCACATGGTGGTGAGAAGAAATGATACAAGGACACTCTCAAGGTCTCTCTCAAGAACTTTAGAATTGATTGTGTGACATAGGAGACACTGGCGCAGGACTTCCCAGCATGGAATGCCCTTGTCAGAGAAGGAGTTATGTTGAAGGAGTTGAAGGAGCAGATTGGAATAGCTCAAACATGCAAGACATGCACTTGTAGAAAATCCACTCCAGGGGCAGCTAGGTGGTGCAGTGAGTACAGCACTGGCCCTGGACTCAGGAGGACCTGAGTTCAAATGTGGCCTCAGACATTTGAAACACTTACTAGCTGTGTGACCTTGGGCAAGTCACTTAACCCTAATTGCCCTGCCCTCCCCCCTCCAAAAAAAAACAAAAAAAGAAAATCCACTCCAAATGTTCACATGAACTATTTGTGCCCGACTTGTGGTAGAACATTCTGAGCTCATATTGGTCTGATCAGCCACAGTCGGATGCATTACAACTTGACTTTAGCATAGGGATGTCATTTTGGTCCTCTTCAAGAACAAAGGACAACAACAACCAACCAACCAATCTTAAGTTCCTTTGCCAAAACTCCTCTGAACAGAACTAGAAAATGGAATAGACCAAATTCTGATGGTGAAACCCAATAAAAAGTCATAGAGTCACTTCTTCTGGCTCACATCAATACAAGGAAACAGAGAAAAAGGTCTATGGACCCTAGGAAGAGATCTGTGGGTGAAACACTCCCACATCAAGAGAGAAGCTGTGTGCCTGGGCAAGAGAAGGTCCCAGACTCATACTGAGGCACCAACACAGAAACAGGTAGCAAATGGCAGCTTTGTTATCCACTTCACAGTTTTGAGTCACAGGTCAAGTGACGTACATCAGGGACAGGATTCTGATAGGGAGGGTGAAAGACCCAGGGCAATATCCTGAGGAGTAAATTCAGAAGCAAGTAGCAACCGTATGACTCAAATCCCAAGAGGAGAAGAGGGCCTCAGCTCCAACTTCTAACTCAGTCTGAAGCCTGCAGAGGAATAACCAGTGCAGTAATCAAAGACCTAAGGCTCGCAATTGTCACTGTGAACCAGCAGAGCTTCCCAACTAGCTGATCAGGTTTGAGTCCAGTCTACTGTGGCTCAGACTCAAACCCAGGTCAAGAACTTGCAAAGCTCAGACCAGGGGGATAGTGCTAGACTCTCCCCTGGATCAGCCTACTTTGGGAGCACCAAAAGCTCACTGGTCCCCAGTCTGAGCTGTCCCTGAGATCCTGGAATAACAAGAAAATGTAGGATATCTCATAGCAAAAATAAATGACCTGGAAAACAGATCAAAGAGAGATAATTTAAACTTACTGGACTATCTGAATGCCATGACCAGAAAGAAAAAGGAAAAAAGCCTAGGCATCATATTGTAAGAAATCTTAAAAGAAAATTACCCAGATCACTTAGAACCAGAAGGTAAAGTGGAAATTGAAAGAATCCACTGCTCATCTCCTGAAAGAAATCCCCAAATGAAAACTCCCAGGAATTTTGTAGCTCAAATCTAGAGCTACCATGTCAAAGGGGAAAAAAAATACTACATGCAACCAGAAAGAATTTAAATACTATAGTGCCATACTCAGTACTGGATCACGTAAGAAGAGTTAGCCTTGGTCAGGAGTAAGGCTGCATCACTCTCTAAGATAGGAGTGAAGAAGCAGCTAGTGGCAGAAAGTATATGTGATATGAGATGAGAAAGAGGGGAGAAGAGCAAGATCATGGTTAAGGGCCCAATTTTTTTTTTGGTAAAATATTAAGCAAGGCTTTCAAATGAGAGGGTGGGAAGAGGAGGATCCATGAGAGATTTGAGGAGAGACGAAAAGGCTTGGAAGGACTGCTGTGAAGCGTGGAATAGTAAGTTGAGGAGGGAAGTAAAATAGGATTATCTAGTAGCAATGAGGACCCAGGGGAGGTTGTACAGAGCTTTTAATGACCCCAAGTTTCTTACTGAAACAAAAGCCCATCTTTTAAACATCAGCATTCATTCTGAAATGTTACATGGCCACTCATCATGGAATACCACAGTCTTTAAGGCATCGGTGTAAACTCAGTGAAGAGGCGCACGGTATGTGTGAGTAGGTCAGAAAAAATTCCCAATGAAAAATTACACAGGGTAAGTAGCATGACAAATATCATCAGAGAGATCGATGACTGGGAAAGGAAGTGGGCCCTTAATGTAATCAGAGCAAGGAATAGCTGATGAAGAGCCCACGTTGCTCCTCCTGGATCCGCAGTGCCAACAGATTTAGAGAAAGTTCCCAGAATGATGGAGGGGTCCCTGTAGAGAATTTATAGGAGGACATGAACCAGAGGATATGAATGGACTGTTTTCTGCACTATTGGAAAGTGAATAGAGAGAAAAGCTAACACTTCTATCAGGCCTTCAAATTTGCAAAGAGCTTTACAAATATCTTGTGTGATCCTCAGAACAACCCCGTAAGACAATGCATTTATTAGCACTTACTATGTACAGGGCAAAAAACTAGCATTCAATTGGGAGAAACAACTTATACATGTATAAGTACATATGAAATAAAAAGCAAATTGGAGGGGGCATTACTATCCGAGGGGATAAGGAAAAGCTTCATGTAGAAGGTGACCCTCGAGCAGTTTTGAAGGAGAAAAGGATCCTAAAAGATGGGAGTGATGAGGGAATGCATTCTGTGCCTGGGGCAGAGGGAGAAGAAAGAGATATCAAGGTAAAGGCATGAAGAATATCCAAGTTGCCAAATCAATAGACATTCTTAAGGGCTTATTCTGTGCCAGGCACTCTGCCAAGCACTGGGGTTACAAAGAAATGCAAAAATGGCCACTGCCCTAAAAAGAATAGAATGTCGTGTGTGGAGAATGCCCAGAAGGTCAATCTGGCTGGAATAAAGAATGCGGGAAGAAGAGTAAGTTATGGGAGGGCCAGAAAAGAAGATTGGAGAAGGGCAGGTGATGAAGGGTGGCAAAAGCACAGAGAAGTTTATACTTGATCTAAAGAAAACAAAAGAGCCATTGTAATTTACTGAGGAGGAAAGTAACAGGTCGGATCCCAGAGGAGCAACAAGGACTCTTCAGCAGTTATTCCTTGCTCTGATTACATTAAGGGCCCACTTCCTTTTCCAGTCATCGATCTCTCTGATGATATTTGTCATGCTACTTACTTGGAATTTGTAGAGTTTGGTATGCCCGAAATAAAGCTAGTCTGAAATTTCCAGTAGGGCAATTAGAGATGTTCCCCTGGAGTTGGGGGGAAAAGCAAGGACCGGATCTATAGATCTGGGAGAAATACACATGAAAATGATCATTAGAGTCATGAGAGCTGATGACGAGAGAGAGTAGAAAAGAGGAAAAAGAAGGAGAAGAAGGAGATGGTAGAGGAGGACAAGAAGAAGAAAAAAGGAAGAAGAAAAGAAGGAGAGGAGGAGGAAAAAGAAGAGAAGAGCAGAGAAAAAAAGAACGTTGGGGTATACCCAGAGTTAAGGGATATAATATGGATGATGAACAAATAAAGGAGACTGAGAAGGAAGTGAGACAGTTAGAGGGAGGACCAAGAGTGAATCTGCATCATGAAAACCCAGAGAGAAGAGAATATCAGGGTGGTCAACAATGTCAAATATTATAGAGAGGTCAAGAAGGATATGCCTTGAGAGAAAGCCATCACTGGTAACTTTAGGCATGACAGCGATAAGGAATCAAGCCGGGACGCAAAAGGTCAAGAACCAAGTAAGAGGAGAGGAAATGGAGGCGATGAGTGTAGCTTTTTCTGAGAGTTTGTGAAAGAGAGGGGAGATACAGGATGGCAGTATGAGGAACCTTTTTAGGGGATTTGGGCATGTTTGTAAGAAGTAGGGAAGAAACAGGAAATTAGGAGAAATTAAAGATCAGTCAGCGGGAGAGGATAATTCCAACAATGTGCTAGAGAAGATAGGAGAGAATAGTGTCAAGGTTATAAATGTAGAGGAATCGACCTTGGCATGGAAAAGGTTCATCCCTTCATCAGAGACTAGGGCAAATCACTTGGCCTCTCTGGGTCTTACTTTCCTCATCTGTAAAATGGGGCAGGGGGCTTCAGAAGTGCCTTCCAGTTCTAGATTCATGATCTTACAACCTCAGAGGTCTTCCAACAATGCACATCTGTCTGCTTCCTACCCCTGGATTTATCCAAAAGGGTCAGCCCTTGCATGTCGAAGAGCCCCAGTTGGCTCAGCACAATAAAAATGTTTTGAGGGGAGAGGTAAGTGGAATACAGGAACGCATCAGAAATTACAAAGAAATTGAAATTCTTGTATAACAGGACATTGGTGGCAATGTTCACTGGTGTGCAGAGGCTTCTAGCACGCTACTCAAGTACCTGGTGAAAACAGAACTGGCAAATCCACTTTCCTAACCTTTGTTTCATTTCTACTCTTGTTCTCTCTCTAGAGAAAGAGAATGATCTTTTCCCAATCCCTGTTTCTTAAGAGGTTTCTTGTTTTTGTTTTCCGTTTTGATATTGTTTTTAAAATAGTTTCTCTAAGATTAAAAAAAATGGTTTTTCTAAGATTAAAAAAAATGTGCTGATCTATGTGTTTCATTGTTCAAATGTAGCTGAGAGGCCTAAACAGTAAAACATATGAGCAAGAAGTAGGAGTTTCAAGATACAAGGTGTCCTAAAAGTCTTCATGAAGTTTTAAGCTATTAAAGCTAAGACTTTTGGGGACCCTGTATATTTGCCAGAGACAGAAAATTTCTCTTTCTAATTTCTGAGACCTTCCCAGCTGAGGGCTTGAGCTGAACAAAAGGGAATTATTGATTCGTATTTTTGTACTCTTCCCAAAGTGGACAATAAGTGAATTTGGACCATCTTAGATACAAATTAGCCTAGCGGTTGGATGGGTTTGTGGGATAAACTGGAACTGGTATGCAGAGTGTACCTCAAGCCTTTTTTTCCTTCTTGTTTTCTTCTCAGGAGTATTTTGAAAGGAAAACCCTTCCCTTGAAGGGTAAAGCCCAGAGAGTAACTAGAGAAAAGAGCATACTTGTGCCTTGATGAAGGGAAGAGCTTACAGAAGAACAGAACCGACCAAAGGAGGGTGAGGACACAAAGTGTTCTACTCTCCACAACTGCTAGACATGCATTTCACTCTTAGAATATGTCTGAGTAGAATTTTCCCTACTTACTGGTTGAGTGACAGAAGGAAAAGGCTACTTTGACATTCTGTCATAGTGAGTGACCCTTGTGGGTAAACTGAGCCTATCTCATTTTTCACAAGACCAGGTAGCTTTCTTAAAACTTAGATCTTTCAGAATGATATGGTAAGTTATGCCTCAAAGATAAAGTGTGGGATAATGGAAAGAACACTGAATTTGGAGTCAGAGGACCTTGGTTCTGCTACTCACTCTCTGTATGACCTTGGGCAACCTCTTTGGACCTCTATTTCCTCATCAGTAAAATAAAGAGGATAAAACTAAATGAACCTTAAAGTCTCTTCTAGCTATTGATCCCAATTGTTTTTCTTTTTCTGTAGTTCCCTAATTTTAATTTGTTGCAATATTTTTAAAACAGACTTTTAATCTGTTTTGTTGATGCCTTTTATTTTTATATGACTCATTTGAATAAAGAAAAAAAATCATAAAAAAGTTCTGATAGACTTTCTATGTGACGATGCGCAGGTCCTTGTAGTCCTCAGCCACACTGTCACAATGGGGGAGATATGTTTCATTATCTGTCTTGTCATTGTTTTTTAATTACTCAGAATTTTAGTTCCCTTTAGAGGTCTTGATTTACATGGTCTTGTTCATTGTGCACATTGTACCCTTGGTTCTGATTTTTTTAATCAGTTTCCATTCATACGTATCTTCCCATATTTCTCCAGATTGCTCATTTTCATCATTTCTTCTGGCACAATTTCCTTTATTCACATAAAGTGTTTTCAACCATTCCCCAACTGATGTGTGCCACCTTTATTTACAGTTATTTGATACCATAAAACTGCTGCTATAAATACATGTATGTATATATATATACATACATTTGTGTATATATAATATATGTAATACTTTTTATCTTTTCATTTATTGGGGTCTATATGCCCATCTATCATCTGATTTCAAATCACAAAGTTCTCTAAATATTTTTCTAGTAATATGGATCTTTGTTAGAAATTTTCATGTGTTCAAGGTTAAAGATCTCTAACTACTTAATCAATAGCTGCCACATTTTTTCAGTGTTTCACATAATTAAGAATCTAGGCAGGAAAGGAATGAGTATCACAAAAGATTATTAGTGGGCTGTGATGTTAAAAGCCAGTGTAACTTGTTTATGGCCAACCCAGTCATATCACCCCAGCGCCTAATAAATTTATAGTTTAATTAAATGAATAATAATAGGTTTAGGTGGTCTGTGGCTTGGTCTTGACTCAGAAATCACTATTCCCAGAGATGATGTCCTCTGAGTAGCTTCAGAAAGGGATCAATGAAATAAGCAAAAACCTTCTCCCTTCCCCTTAGAAACAGGTTTTGCAATTGTTGCTTTAGTCCCTGAATAATGGTGGTAATTGTATTAATGTGTGTTGACTAGCGTTACCTTCAAGATGAGAAACTGATACAACTGAAAGAAATTTATGAATATACTTGAAGCTATGAATGCACCTTCCACCTCCCACTCCATTTTCAGCTTCAACACATATAGTTTTTACATCCTGGTTCTTGAATCTCATCAACATGCTTCAGAGTTTAGTGATAAACATTGGACCAAGCCACTACATTAAGCAATAGTCCATTCTTACATAGCATGGCATAGTGGGTAGTGTAACAGAGTTGGAGTTAGAAGAACTAGGGTCGAATTCTGCCTCTGCTACTTACTGGGTCTGAGTCTAGAATCAAGTCTCTTAACCACCCTGGGCCTCAGTTTCCTTATCTGTAAAATGAGGATATATCTCTAGTACCTACTCCTACAGGGCTGTTATGAAGTTCAGGTGATAAAAGTACTTGCACCCTTCAAAGCTCTCTATAAAGAGTATTTTATTTCCATTTTTCTGAAACAAGCACTGTTTTAATACGTGTGTGCGTGTCCATACATATGGTCATTTTTTCCACAAAATTAAGTGCCATATCTAAATTACCTGAAAAAACTTTGTTTCTTTAACCAAGGCAAGTTACATGTTTTATGGAATAAAGGCACCAAATAAAATGCTGAATTTTCTTTTAAAATTTTGTAGTGGAGGGGTTCAAAAAACAAGAGAAATGCCATCATGAAAGCATACTCACCTTAACAACTTACAAAGCAATGGTACCTGACAAGTAAGAGACTCAAAACTAGTGGGAAATGTTGCAGTTTTAGAGTGAGCAAAAAGAACACAGGAATTGGAAGGCAGCCCACAGCTAATGCTTGGACTGGGGGTACATCCATTTTCAAATTTTCTCTGATCCTGGAACATTGGCTATCTCCTCTGTGTTGCTTCTTACTACCTTTTTTATATAAAGTAACTGTTTCACAGCAATTAAGCAAAAGGCTAATAAAATGTACATATATATTTCTGATTAACCAGATCACTGAACAGAAAAAGAACAAGCCTGCTGGTTCTTTTTGCAGATGAGCATTGTTAAATAGTCAGCCTGGGTGGCTGTTAATGGCCAATCATACTCCAAACATAATTATGACATCAGAATTAGTGTCTTTTTCCATGTACAGCAGTCCACCTCTTGACTCAAACTTCTGATTTGGTTTGGAAAACAATTCTTCTCTCAGGACTGGTTTCCATATTGTATCTACTATATATTCTCTCTTACACGTGCATGTGCACACACGCACACATACACACACACACACACACACACACACACATACTCACTAGCTTTAAGAAAAGGTAGAAAGTAGCATCCCCTAACTATTAGAGAAGGAGATGAATCTATTATACACAACAATGTGTTCAAAAGTTTAGAAAACTGGTACAAAAAGAGCAAAAAACACAAAAGCATTGTCAATTATTTCTTAAGTTGGGCTTTATTCTCCCAGAGATGGAAATCAGTACAGGTATATGTAAGGATGACAGAGTTAAATGGGTGTGGGGAAGGAGGGAGATGGAGGAGTGTGGCAGAAAGAACATGATGGGGGCAGCCAGGTGGCACAGTGAGTAGAGCACCAGCCCTGGAGTCAGGAGGACCTGAGTTCAAATCCAGCCTCAGACACTTGACACATTTACTAGCTGTGTGACCTTGGGCAAGTCACTTAACCTCAATTGCCCTGCCTTCCCCCCCCCCCACAAAAAAAAGAAAGAAAGAACATGATAACTTCAGACTTCTACTGAAGAAATCTATCTTTCACCTTTTGGCAGGTAGGTGATGAACTAGAGGTACAGAATGATACCTGAATTCTTGGGGCTCACCAGAGGGCTACATTACTAGGGACTAAACAAAGGGAGAAAAAGGCTCCAAGTATCTAGTATACCTGCTACATGTGTTCTTTACCCATGAGCCTCACTAACTTTGTGCTTCAAGTTCAAGACCTCTCAGCCCAAAGATTTTGAATGTGTGAGAGAGAATGAGCTCCTAGTTTGAGGAGGGGTTGTTGCTCCCGGGCCTAGGAAACCTGAGATGCCGATCCTCTTGTTCTCTCCTTGGGAATCTCTTTTAGTTCTGGACTCATACACATGGGTAGAACAGGTTCGGTTTTTGGAAAGCTTGGTTTCTAATGATAGTTATTAGTCTCTTAAATATCCTGGCTCTTTATAGCCCTACTGTGGAGCCCCAGAAAAAAAGTTACCTAAAGCTTAGGTTTAGCTCATGTCTATCATCTCCCTTAAACAGCGGAGAATAGAAAGGTACCCAGAGTAAATCAGCTATAGGGAGACGTTATTTTCTACTATGTAAAAGAAATGTCAAACTCAAGAGACTCCCAAACATTCACTGGTAAGACTTAACAATTACAATAACTCTTGTGTTCTCCCCAGAAGTTGAAATTTAAAGCATTACAATATGAAACATTTTGTGAGATTAATGAAATAACATTTCACCTTCACCTTGTCTTGGCACTGTCCAAACCATTATTTTCAGGTACATTTCTTCCGGCAAGCTAGACCAAGATGCAGAGCTGGTGGTGGTTATCTTCAATGAAGAAACTCTTACTTCTAGTCTGCTTTTAATGAGGGACCCATGAGATCTGGCTTCTCAAATGCATTAGGTCACCTCCAAGGCTAGAGATGCCCATGACAGGAAAACAGTTTGGTCCCTACTGCTTAAGAAAGAAACACAAGGCAGAAAAAAAAGCAGCTTGTATTCTAAGTCCCAGAGTCATTTCAACTAGTCAGATCACAAATTTTTTCTACCATGAGTTACAGATTTCCATTTTGACTGACATACGAGAAGGGTGGTGGTCCTCTCCCTCTCCACAGGAAGCCCAGGAAGAAAATGCTATTTGCTACTCATTTCAGAGGGAAAAGAAAGTACAGGAAAGTTATTCCCCTTTTAATATCCACTAAGTGCCAATCCTATCTCGTGTATCTTTGATGGAATCTCACCACCCTTTTCAGCTGTGTTGGGGTGGCGGACCAAGTAATCACCCAGGATTTGGTACGTTATTCCTAAGCAATAAATCCTTCAGAGGTTTGTATGTTTAGCCAGAAGCATAGGCACAGGCTCAGCATTGCATGGGACATGCTTTGGCTAGGGCAGAGCAGAGAGGCCTACTGTTCCTTCTCAACCTATCTGTTATACCACACTTTCTTTTAATGAGGGACAGCATCTCTTTCCCTTACGAGGGAGAAGAAAGAAAAAGGGAGTTAGTGGGCAGTCATAGACATGAAAAAATGGCATCAACAAAGCATTTTTAAAGGTACACAGAGGGAAGAGAGAGGAAGGAGACACATAGAGTAATTTATCATTACCTTGTCAAGTTTATACATTTTTATAATACCGTACATGGCAGGAAGTCGTAGTTTCTTCTACAGTCTTCTTCCTTGCTCTTCAGGTCTTGAAATGGTTGTGCTTGTTGAAGTCACTTTTTTTGTTTAGAGTACCGTATAAGTGAAGAGCACAGTGAAAGAAAACTAATCTTGGAATCAAGACCCTTGAACTTCCACCTCCAGTGCTTATTAGCTGTATGTCCATCGGCAAAGCACTGAACCTCTTCGAGACAGTTTCCTCATCTCCAAAGCAGGGTTAATACTTGTAATACCTAAATCACGGAATTGTTGAAAGGACACACAAGTTCTACCTGTGGCTTTCCTCCACCCCCTCCCACCAAGGACTAGAATGGCAACGTAACAGAACTTGGAGATAGTGCTCTGATGATAAAGAACGTCAACAGTCAAAGTTGAAAGGATTTTGGAAAGACAATCACACTGGTGTTTTGGTGCAATGATTATATTACCCAGCAGAGGCAACAGGGGCTTACACAGGGCACTGTCTTCTTTGGGGGTCTCTCCTGCTCCCTTTTCTGTTGCATGAGTGGTTGAAGGAAAACCAAGAGGCCTCTGGTGCAATGTGATTGGCCTGTTTGGAGATAATCAGTTAGCCATAAGGGTTTTAATAGAGGATGGAGGTCCCAGTTATATGTGTCTTCCAAAAAAATACACTTTAGGAAAATCACTAGTAGTTATGTGAAGGATGGTCCCGATCCTTGGCCCATCCAGAGGGTGTAGAGATAGGTAACGAGTTCCAGGCTGATCCTTAAGCCTCAT
Source organism: Trichosurus vulpecula (assembly GCF_011100635.1). Classification (NCBI taxonomy): domain Eukaryota; kingdom Metazoa; phylum Chordata; class Mammalia; order Diprotodontia; family Phalangeridae; genus Trichosurus; species Trichosurus vulpecula. The sequence goes on from NC_050573.1 coordinate 565,623,733, forward strand.
AAGGATAAGAGCATGGTGTGGTCAGTCTGAAATTTTAGTGTGAACACAAGAGGCAGTGTGTAATAGTTCCCTTGTACCAGAAAGAGCAGGGCTTGGCCTCATTGTAGCTTCTCAGGGTGTCTGGAAGCCCGGTGAGGAGAAAGAAGGTGGTGTGTTCCAACTCCCTTGGGCTAACTGAAGAACATCCTGGATTAAATGTAGCCTTCAGAGTATCTAGAAGCCCATCAAGGAGATAGGAGATGGTGTGTCCTTGGTGCATTGGCCTAATTGAAACAGAATTTGCCCTCGTTGTAGCCTTCAGTGTGTCTAGAAGCTAAGCAAATGGGCAGGAAATACATGACAATATATCAAGTCTGTTGGGATATAAATAAGACTGTGCTTATAGGGAAACAGGTATTGCTAAATATTTTCATCAACAAAAAAGAGAAAGGACAGATCAATGAAATGTGAAATGGATATGCAACTAAACAGACTAGAAAAGCAACAAAGAAAAAAACTAAACACAAAAATAGAAATCCTGAAGATATAAACAAATTTTTTTCAAAATCATTGAATTAATTAATAAAATGGAACTATTTTGAAAAGTCTAATAGAAATTAATTAATCTGATAAAAAAGAGAGCAATATGAAATTATCATCAAAAATCAAACAGGAAAAGTCACAACAAAGGAAGAGGAAATGAAGAAAATCATTACCAACTAATAACACATGAACAAAACTGACAACTTAAGTGAAATGGGAGGATATTTATAAAAATATTAAATACTCAGGTTAATAGAACAAGAAATAGAAAATTTAAATAACCCAATCTCAGAAAAAGAAATTGAACGAACCATAAAGAAACTCTGAAAGAAGGGAAGGGGTAATGGATTTACAAAATAATTATATCCAACATTAAAAAATGAATTCCAATATTATATAAACTTAATAAAAGTAGAAAAAAGAGGCAGGAGACATAATGACAAATTCCTTCTATGACACAAATATGGTCCTGATAACTAAACCAGGGAAAAATAAAGCAGAAAAAGAAACATATAGGCCAAAAATCTCTAATGAATATAGATACAAAAATATCAAATAAAATGTTAGCAAAAAGACTATAGCAATATATTTAAAAAGATTATTCATTATAGCCAGGATAGAGATATATGCATATGTATACATCATATATATATACATGTGTATCTATACATAAACAGATAGTCTTTCATAAGCTCTTTTTTCTTACCCCTCTCCGCTGGATTTCCACCTTGGTTTAGTTAACAATTCTACTTCAGGAAAGTGCTTTTGTCACTGACATACCTGGGCCTGACAAAAATGAATTACAATGCATTATGGGGTATATCTGGTACTCCAGGAGCAATGGTATTAGAATCCCATTTCAGCAAATACATAAACAAAAGCAATTATTCTGGAGCGCTGAGGCTAGAAAATATAGTGGGTTGTACTTCACAGTTCTGTGGAGTAAAACTCAGTGTGTGAGAACTAAGCCTTCAAATTTATTCAAATCTCAGTTTAACTCCAATTCCCATCATCACCACCATCAAAATGAAATTTTTTTTCCCTAGAAGCTCGATCAATCTCATTTCCCCTTTTTATAAGTAAAATTGTGAAGTAAATAAAGTGTGTTTATCGCACCCTTAGCTTCCTTTTTTCCCCATTAATGACCTTAAATTCTCTTTCTTTCATTATATAAAGCCCTTAAGACTTCTTCACTTTCCTTTCTGTGTGTGGGGCCCCCTCAATTAGGGGTCCCCTTAAAATTACACTAGAATCAAGGCCCACGTTGGTCAGCATCCACTAATCAAAGCCTCTTCGCTGTTCCTTTTACCAGATCAAGCAGAAAACAAGAAGCACTTATTTGGAATAAAAGGCAAGGTGAACAACAAAAGTTTAAATGCACATGAGCAATCCTGCCACCCGTTCCAAAATGGTTACTGACCCATGGGCAGAGGAGGGGGAAGCCCTGATCTTGGCTGCTGCCTCCGCATCACAGTAGGAACAAATAAGTCACTCGCAACAGGGTCCAAAAGAGAAGCACTGAATGTTCTGTGTCTTGGCTCCTGATTATCCCCTCTGAGCTTCTCCTGCTGCTTACAAACGTGATACGTGTGTAATGGACATAATCAGGGAAGCCCCCTGTCATTGGCTCTGGCTAGAGTCAAAACCCAGGGAGAATGCCTTGGAGCTGGGCCGAGGCTTTTGTATGTGACATATTTACCCTGGTTCTTTCCAGTGGGCTACGGGTACTGGCTCATTGCTGAAAGACTTGGTGCTTTAAGATGGTGCAACGATCTGGAGTGGTCCTTTGGTTCTCACCCTCGATCTCTCCCACTGCTCAGTGGGGAGAGGTCTGCATCAAAGCCTCATCACAAGAGGTTCGCCACTGATCCAGAAAGAGGTGCTCCTTCACTTCCCGTTAAGAGGATAAGTGTTCTCTGGTACCCTAGCTCTTCCCTTTTGTCTCCAGAAAATGTGGCCTGTATCTCTTTCTCTGGAACTTCCCAAGAGAAATAGCAGAGGATATTCCAGCCACTGAGGCAGCTTTGGCACCTAGGGAAGCGTGGGACTGGACCGTGGGCCTCTGGCTGCCTTTTCTGTTTTGTTTTTCTTTTTCTGAGCATAGGTGATCAAACAGGGTTTTTCCAGAGGGGCTGCCTTGGGAAGTTAGGTACTCCCGAGGTCCTTAGTTGGTGTTGGCTGCATTTCTAGAGGAGCCCTCTACAGATACCACTGTGCTTCTTGGAGATGATAATGACAGGAGGAGCCCAAATTCTGTCTTGGCCTGACAGAAGACATCTACCCTGAGGGATATCAGATGCTGCAGCATTAAGGCCATGGTGAAATGCTGACTCAACAGACGCACAAAATGTCTCATGTTTTGATATTTTAAGTATCAGCCTCCCAGAAAAGCTACATGTTTAAGTTCATCTAATTGTATCTTTGTGAGTTGTTGTATTTTTAACACTTATTTTGCAGTGAAAATATAAATAGCTGTCCTAGACCTGAGCTATCTTGTACATTGAGTACCTTTCTACACTCTCTATTTTGAGGATAACTTAGACATGAGCCAAATCTGAGCTTTAAATGATTCTTGCTGGGATTTAAGGGTATAAAGAGTCAGAAAGTTGCAGAAAAAGAAGAGTCTTAGTTACTTCTCTTTTTAGAAGCCAAGCACCAACCGTCTCCCTAGATGGAATCCAGCCATCTCACACAGACCAGCACTCAACAGAAAGAGGGTGAGTGTCTCAGCCCCTAGGACTAGCAGTAGGTCGTTATGTTTTCACACCACTGCCACTACTAGGGCTTTCATGGCTGCTGCCACTATGAATACTCATAATAACAATAAAAATAATATGTAATTTTTACACAACACTTTATGGTTTACAAAGCATTTCAGTGTGAGAAATCTATTATCTCATTTGACTTGATCCTTATAACAGCTCTGTGATGTAGGTGAAATTACCATCCCTATTTTCCAGATAAAGAAACTGGGGCTGAGACAGGATCAATAACTTGTTGAAGGTCTCAGAATTTGAACTCAGATCTTCCTGTCTCCACATCTGGCATTCTATATATTACATCGCCTGGAGGAAGAGAGGGACACAGGCAATTTGCACATTAATAGGTATCACAGCTTGGAGCCTGCTTTTTTCCTCACCTAGTCCTCCTTCACTCCTATCCTGACAGCTCAGAAGCACTGCGCACCATGGGCTATGCTCCGTTTTCTTCTCCCCTGGCCCCAAGCTTCTGCTACTCAAGGCCTCGGCTCTGAGACCATGTGGCTCCTTCTTTTCGTGGGGCCTCACAGTTCCATGGACAAGATATTGTTTGCTGGCTCTCCTTCTGCCGAAATCTCTGAAATACTGGGAGAGCTGGGTGGATAAGCAGGTTCCTCCTGAGGGACTCACGTCCACTCTTGTGTGCAATCTTTCTCCTCTTCCTCAGATGTTAATTTATTTCTGGCTTCCCGAATACTTTTTGGAAAGAGAGAGAGAGAGAGAGAGAGAGAGAGAGAGAGAGAGAGAGAGACAGAGAGACAGAGAGACAGAGAGAGAGAGACAGAGAGAGAGACAGAGAGACAGAGAGCTCTTCATTTGTGATCATGCCGCACAGCCGATAGACAAATAAAATGTAGCTTCCCAAAGGGCCAGAGGGAATGTCTGTCCCTCTTAGACTCCCATCAAAATCTTTTGTCAGGAAAGGATGATAAACTCTCAATAAAGTGCAAACACAGTTATCTCTCCCACATGGCGACTTTGCCCATCACTGTTTTAATATATTATAGGTAAGCATAAGAAATTAAATGGGAATTTGGGGGGGGAGTTTTGCAGAAGCCACAGATGACAACGAGCCTATGACCAAATACTTAACCTAAATTTTACAATAAAGTACTGTAAATATCCCATTAAAAAAAGAAAAAATTCAGACTTCTTCTCTGGCAGGAAGAGAGGGCCAAAAAATTTTACATGGATTTTCCAGATCACAGGGCACGCACTCCTAACCCTTGTGATGTGAGAAGGAGAACTATAATTCGTAAGACAATGTACTTTACCTCTGTGGTCCTCCAAAAGCCAACAGGAGTCAGAGAACACAAGAAGCTAGACATTCATTAATAAGCATTTAAAAGAACAGGGTTGGGGCAGCTAGGTGGCACAGTGACTAGAGCACCAGCCCTGGAGTCAGGAGGACCTGAGTTCAAATCCGGCCTCAGATACTTGACACATTTACTAGCTGTGTGACCTTGGGCAAGTCACTTAACCTCAATTGCCCTGCCTTCCCCGCCCCCCACCACCTCCAAAAATAAATAAATAAAAGAACAGGGTTACAATTATAGGCTACCACAACTCTGTAGCCAAGAAGATACGAGAGCCCCTCTTCAGTTCTAAGTAGAAAGGTTGTGGATTGTGGGTTATAGGGTGGGGATGGAGGTGGGGAGGGAATGGGAAGAAAACAGTCTTAAAACAATAGAGAATTAGGGGTTATCTCCATGGACAGGGGGCAGTTAGGTGGCAAAGTGAATAGACCACCAGCCCAGGAGTCAGGAGGACCTGAGTTCAAATCCAGTTTCAGACATTTGACACTAATTTTGTGACCATGGACAAGTCACTTAACCCCAATTGCCCTGCCTTCCTCCCTCCAAAGAAAACAGTAGTGTGAGAGAAGTGGAATTCCCACCTTGTTACCACCACTACCACCGTCACAACACAGCTCACTAGAATCCCCCCATTCTTCAGTCTCTAACTTCTGATTCAGTCTCTCGCTCATATCTCGTCAGCTAATCTCCTAAATCTGCCATAACCACTTCTCCCATTCGAGGTAACTTTCCCATGTACAGCAATGCTTCTGCACAAGCCACATCTGCAGCTGCTTCTTTTTCTATTTTCTTATTTTCCTGCCACCCTCTAGGTCCTCCACAGAAGTGCCCTCTCTCCAACCATGGAAGACTGGAAGGAGTTGAGTCAGGCGCACCCATTTGCCCTCTAACATCTTGGGTCCTCCCACTGTCAATGACCCAAAGGGTATTAAACCTCCAAAGAGGAATTTGCATTTTAAAGACAGAGAAAAACTCTGTTTGATTTAAGCCAAAGAAGTAAATCTGCAAAAATATGGATGGTTTTATAGAGGATAGAAGATTTTTCCTGGCATGCCTGAAATCATATCATTTAGATGTCCTCCTACTCAGGGAAGACATAATCAATGTTCCTTTTATATAGAGAAGGCAGTAAAATTATAGGGATTTACCACTGGCTCCTTTTCTGGATTTTGTGTCCTGTGAAATTCTGGGTGTCTCAGCTGCTGTCCTTCCTTCATCGTAGTTTTTATCTATGATATCTAGCCTGGGAAATGTACAAAGCAATATTTTCCCTCCACCATCTCTCTGGGTTTAAAAATAAAAAGAGATAGCATTTATACAGTGATTTAAAGTAGACAAAGTTCTTTACATATATTATATCTAACAATAACCCTGTGAAGGAGATGCTATTCATATGCCCATTTTAAATACGGGGAAACTGAGGTTAAGTGACTTAGCCAAGATTACACAGTAACTCAAGGTCACACAGACACTAGTGAGTGTCTGAGGCAGGATTTGTACTCAGATCTTCCTGACTCCATGTCAGCACTCTCCCTACTCTACCACCTAGCTGTCTTTTAAGGGGACTGAGAGAGAATACTCTCTCAGTATCTCAGCATCTTGTCTCAGGATAAATGGGACGGTAGTAATTTTCAAGAGAGACAAGGCAAAGCTGTCCAATTCCTAATTTGATTCCATTTTCTCTGCCAAGAAGAAATAGAAATAACAAGACAAAAATGACAGTGAGGTAAGTGATATTCCAAATAAGTAAGGAGATAGTTAACAGACCACCTAGTTACAAAGATAAATTCAAGCCACTTGACCAAAATATCCTTGGGTTTGCAAAGAACTGGCAGATGTGACTACTGAGCCACTGTCAGAGATATTTGAAAGATCATGGAAAATATAAGAGGCATCATAAGATCGGAGAAGGAAAACCATCTCAATTTTTCAACAAGACTGAGAAAATCCTAAGAGGATAATTACAAGGATGTTTGAAAATTATCTAGAAAGGGAAGTAGACCCATCATGACTTCCTCTTTTTTATTTTGACAGGATTGTTAAATTAGTAAATGGGAGGATGCTATAGGTAAAGTTTTAATTTGATTTTAGCAAAGTGTTTGATAAAGTATCTCATTCTTGTGGAGAAGATAAAGAGATGTAAGCTAGAAGATAAAATAATTAGGCAGATTCAGAATAGATTGGAAGACTGAACTCAGAGAGTAGTCCTTAATGGTTCAATGTCTATGTGGCAGGAGGTACAGTAACCCAGGGATCTGGGCTTACTCTGCGTAGTAAGCACATTTTTACCAAAGCCTTGGATAAAGTATAGATGGTATACTCACCAAATTCACAGATAACACAAAGGTGGGAGAGAGAACTAGCACACAGAATAACAGTCAGAATCCAAAGATATCTTGACAGGCTACGGGATGAATCAAATAAGATGAAATTCAATAGGGGTAAATGTAAATGTACACTTGGGTGTAAAGATTCAATTTCACAATTGTAAGATGGGAGAGACATGGTTAAACTACATTTTTTCTGAAAAGAGTCTGAGGGTATTAGTGAACTACAAGCTCAATATGTGTCAACATTGTGATGCCACAGTCAAAAAACCCCAGAGCAACAGAGGACCATAGCTTCCAGGGTTGGAGAGCTTCTGAATGGAGAATACTTCCGTACTCTGCCAAGATCTTGGCTGAATATTTGTAGCAGCAAGCACCCTGGCACACCCAGGACGGACTGCTAGCATGGGTTATTTGATCTGCTTTCTTAAAGGAAAGACAAGTTTTTAAAGGGGCCAACAATCTTTAATTATATTCACTAGTTCAGAGGAAAGGTCAGCACCCTGAATGTGGAGAAAATGCAAGCAGAGAAAATACAAGCAGAGAAATTAGCACAAAGATCAACAGCCACCTAGCTGCCCCTGGGGACCATTGGTTAAAAAGGATAATGATCAACTACTGAGTATCTGGAGAATAGCAGCCAGAATGATGATGGACATAGACTCCACATCATGTAAGGACTGGTTGAAGGTATTAGATACATTTAGCCCAAAGAAGAGAAGGTTCAGAGAGGCTATGACAGCCATCCTCAAGTATTTGCAGGGCTGTCAAGAAGAAGAGACATTAGACTTGTTCTGTTTGACCCCAGAGGGCAGAGCTAGGAGGAATGGGTGGTATTTGAAGAGACAAATTTAAGATTTATGTCCCTTAGAGCTGTCCAAAAGTGCCCTGAGCCGCCTTGAGATTAGGAGAGCTCGCCTTTGTTAGAGGTCTGCATGAAGAGGTCCGAAGATCGCTGCCCAGGTATGTTACCACAGAGCTCCCTTTCATGTATGTGTAACCTGACCTTCTCTGAGAGTGCTCATTTCTAACATGGACAAACCCTCAGGGGTCCTTTTGAGCATGCTGGACTTGATTCCATGGGCATCCCTCCCAGATCTCAATTTCTCTGATTCTGGATCATAGTTACAGAGTTTGAAGGGACCTTAAAAATCATAGGATTATCAATTTAAAATTGGAAGAGGTCTTAGAGATCACCTTCGTCAGTCCCTTCATTTTACATATAAGGAAACAGCAGTTTAGCTAGGTAAACTGATTTGCCCACATCTGCACACAAACGCGCGCGCGCACACACACACACATGCACGCACACACACACATATATGTGCATGGATATATATATACACATATATATATGTAAAATAGCAGAGCAAAGATGGAAATCCAGGTCCTCCAACTTCCAAATCTAATCCCCTCTCCACTATACTATATAGATTCCATCTTTCCCTCTTCTAAATTATTTTCTCAAAATGACCCTAAAATGGAAGGAAACAGAGCCTCACAAAGCCAATAATCTCTGTGGCCAAGGAACAGGTGAAGTGTGCTCACAGCTGCAGCAGCCGCAGACCACCAAGTCTTTGTCATCCTCAGTCCTGACCCTTATCATGCCTCTGGCCACAGCCTCTTTTGAGAATATGGTGATGTATCATAAATACCAAATAACACCTTATCTACTGACACCATTTCCTCACCTCCTTTACCTCTGGTATATCCTCTTTGATACTCTTTCTTGGGAACAGTTCTGCTCAAAGCAGAATAGTTGGGGTTGAGGCTTATTGAACCTTCATGTGACTTCACATGTCTGATTAGAACTGGCCCTAAGCAGAGAGAGAATAAGAGGCCTATCTGCTGCAATTTCAACAGGCAAGTCCTTCAGACTGGACTTTTACCTACCCTATACCTAACTCTCTCCCATCCAACTGGCTAATACCTAAAATTCCACCTAGGTAATGGGTAAGCTGTTAATCATTATTTATGCTTTTGCATGAATAAAAGATCTTAGAGGGAAGAAAATTTTGATAAGGCACAGACAGATAAAAGGAAATGTATGCCTGATTAGGAGTGGGGGTTCTCTTGGGGGCAAAGGTTAGAATATGGAACGAAAACAAACTTGGCCAAAATTTCCAACTTTGCCTAAGGCTGACTATATGTGTTAGCTTTCTGGATTTTTCTTTTGCTTCCTTGCTCATTACAGTCGCCTGAGTTAATGATTATTTCTTGCTTTCTGTTGCCTCCTTAATTTTTCTGTTTAGCCCATTTCTTGGTAGGTTTTCCTTGCTGGAGATAAAACTGACTTAAATCTCATTGGTTTAAAACACCCACAGCCTGAAGCCCTCCACAGACAGATGCAGCATGCTCCATCAGCAAACGCAAACCATACATCAAATTACCTACCCAAAATAGTGAGCATATTAAATCTTTTGAACTTCATCTGTATGATGATTCTGCTAAACACCCTCCCTCTGCTGCTGACTACTGAGGCTTTGAAAGCCACACTTGCAATTGCCACTTAAGAAAACACTGGCTCACTGAGCATTTAGGAAATGAAATGTGTTAATTCAGATCCATTTCAAATTAGATCCCGGCATATAACTGTCTGAAGTGAGCACACCTAGCTGTAGTTTACATTTGTCTCCCTGCTAAGCTTTTTCATCAAAAGTAATTTGATGTTACGCATATTGAAATGCCTTGCATTAGTAGTGAATGGGCTTGATTTATTCATGTGCCTATGCGACATATGTTGCTTATACAGTGGTTTATAGCAATTCCAATTTTAAATTAGTGTTTCATTTTTGCTGTTGCTGCCGCTGCTCTGGCTGGCTGCCAATTTTCATTTTTGCCTGGTGCAAAGTGGGAGAGTTCACCATTTCTAGGGTTTCTGGCTTGCAGGTTATATATTTCCTTTTGATGGTTAAGATTTCAAGTGACACCATTGCATAGCGGACAGAAAAACTAAAAATACCTTTGGGTGATGCTGACCTGTATCATCATCCATTAAAACTTTTCGTTGATATTATTCATGAATGCAAAACAGTCTTTGAAATAGAAATACGGACTCATAGAAAAATCTAATTTAAAAATAAGTTATTCCATTTAAACTATTTAGAATCATACTGAATTGGTTTCATGTCCATTCTTCTCGCAGGCCACACATTTCTCTCTCTCTCCCTCTCTCTTACTCTCTCTCTCTCTCTCTCTCTCTCTCTCTGTGCGTGTGTGTGTGTGTGTGTGTGTGTGTGTGGTGTCTCTGTGTGTGTGTGTGTGTGTGTCTCTCTCTCTCTCTGTCTCTCTGTCTCTCTCTCTCCCTCTCCCTCTCCCTCTCTCTCCCTTTCTCCTCTCACTCTTTCTCCCTATTCCCCTCCTTCTTTCTCTCTCTTCTTTCCTCCTTCTATTTATGAAAGTGGATGTCCCTATCTCATTCAGGGTGGAAATACAGTGGCCACTAACTAGCCAATCCCACTGCTATTTGGCACTGAAGATTTGGTCTGTCTGAACTAGGCCAGTTTACCTTTCCTTAGCAGCCTAGTGGCACCCCCACTCACTTCCAAAGGGGCTTATCATTTTGGTGTAATGTTAATGGGATATAAGATCTTCCCTGCCCATTAATAAGCCTTACATGGAGCCCATTAAGGAAAGCTTGCTGAGGGAAAGCTTGCTTGTAGGAAAGCTTTCATACCTTTTGCTAATTTCTAATTAGACACTAAGTCATGAAGGTTGTGATGCCTTCTGGCTCTGAGAAGTGTATATATACTCTGAGTTGGTATTTTGCTTTGGGGGTTCACTTATGAGAAGGATCTTGTGATTCCCTGGTTGAGACTCTGAGTAGCCATATGTTCAGAGCTCCCTGACTGCTCAGATGTAAAGACTCTCTCGAACCAGTGGTGTATGTAAAGTGTATAGCAATATTGCTTTGGTTCAGGTGGTTAAGAGCCCTGTCTGTTGGTGTTTATGCTAATTTCTCTGCTTGTACCTTTTCTCTGTATTTTCTCTGTTTGTATTTTCTCTGACATCCAGGGTGCTGAATTTTCCCCTGAACTAGTGAATGTAATTAAAAGTAGGATTGTTAACCCCTTTTTGAGCAATCTTTCCTAGTAAAGCAGATCAAAAGAACCTGTGCTAGCAGGCCATCCTGCTAGGGTGTTTGCTGCTACACTTGGTGCCAGACTTAATGAGTCCACCCAATTGGCTTTAGGTCTACTGCTGTTCAGAACTCCCGAACTCAAATGATCCATCAGCCTCAGCCTCCACTGTAGCAGGGGCTACAGACATGAAGCCACCATACCTGGCTCTTCCTCTCTTAAGACCCACAGCTACCAGAGTTTATTCATATAGCCATCTATTCATCCATTGAAAGAGTCCTAGAGTTAGAAAGAATCTCAAAAGTTATCTACTCCAAACCCTAAAGGACATATATCTTCTATGTATCTTCAATCAATGGTTTCAGAGTCTCTGCCTTGAACACCTCTAGAGATGGAGAAATCAATAAATGGATTGAACTAGGTACCCACTAAGCTTTAGTATTCTATAGCTCTAGCATTTTACAGATATATCTTTATAAGTCTGTGTTCCATCAGTTATCCCTATTATTCCAATCTCCTGCTCCCAACACTTAAGAACCTAGTTTAAAGGAACATTGTCCTTACATAATGGAGAGACTGATTGATCATAGAGAGTCGAGTCCTTAGAGCATGCTCATATTTGCTCTTCCTGGTGGGTTATACAAAGCACATTTAGATATTCCTTGATCGAATCCAATCCAATACATGAAGGCTCAGTGAGCCTACTTCTGACTGTGAGTGACAGAGCGACCAGCGCAATGTGGTGACAAAGAGTCTCCTGGTCGACTACAAAGCTGTTGTTTCTCCTTTGTTCTTAAAGAGAACTGTGGCATCAGGAAGGTGACGCCATGACTTGCAGTTGACTTTGATCTGAGTGAGGGAGGGCTGTGCAAGGTCACCAGCTTCACTTTCTCCTCCAGAGCCATCTGGGTCCAGTGGCAAGATATAGATCAAGGCTGGAGATGGCCCTGGAACTGTGATACTATGCCATAACTGAGTATGCATACAAAATCTGCCCCTCTGCGGATCCTTTTGCTTCTTTTCCTTCCTAGTGTTCAGTGGAGCAGAATTATTATGAACTGAGGAGTAAAGGCTGACAGGGAAGGAAAACTTGGCTGTCTGTGTGCCCATGTAGTGTCATATGTAGTCTGTATTTCTCTTGTATTTATTCTTTCCTTGTCTTGGATGAGTGAGTATTCTGATAGAGAATTGCCAAGGCAGCTGGAACATCCATCTGAGTCATCTGAGGTGCCACTGGCAGCCAGAGTTGGTAAAAGAGTCCATCAGAGCAGCAATGGCTAATAAGAGAGGAAGCTCCTACATTGGGAGGTAAAGAATTCAGTGGGAATAGTGGCAGTTTCTGAGATTGTGACTCCTCATGAGTGAGAAAAATGCTGCCTCTACACTCTAGAAAGTCACTGATCTTTACAGCCCAGCACAGTTACTCCTCCTAAGGAGAAGTCTTGTGAGGATTCCTCAAAGGGAGAAAAGGACTACAGGATCCAGGACTCAGGAAGTATCCCTTGGCCCTACATGTTCTCTACAAATAACAGCTATGTTTGTGTTTTATGTTTGAACCAACTTGAGTCTTCTTCAGAGAATTAGTGGGTGCAAAGGGCAAGTGTACCCCAATTGGGGAAATTGCTTTGTGACTACTACTCTCATTATACTTTCTCAGTAAATTCCTTTTCGAAAAGCTAATAGAGTTCTGCTGGTTGATTGATTATAGGGAGCACACCAGATAGGGGCTTGTGAGCAACAGTACTTTAACCTCCCAAATCCTTAGAATTAACCCCCATAGAGCCCTGGGGGTGAGGGGCATGGTAACCAGAAGACCTCTGGAAACCCAGACCTCTAGTGAGAGTATAAATGTGAGTTGAGAGGGTGATTCCAGAGGTGATGATACACTTCGAAATAATTTGAGTGTCTACTGTGGGCCCAAAAATACATAAGACACTATGAGGGCTCCCTAAGACTAGTCCTTTTCTAATGAGGTGCATACCACCTAGTTAGGAACATAAAACATGAAACGATATGAGAACAAAGCAATTAAGTGGATAATAATGTTGTTTACATTATGTCTTGCCCTCTGAAAGAATACAAAAGGAAAGGACTAACACAGAGTCAGAAGATAGAGAACCTCTATCTTAAGGTGGGTCTTGAAGGAAGTTTGTATAGAGACTCAGTGGAAAGGTGAGAACACATTTAGATAGGAGGTATAGCCATTAGAAGCACAAGGACGAAGACAGGAATAAGCGAAAACAAAAAAAACATTGTACAGAAGAGCCTATCTTGAGGGGAAGAGCTATACCAGAGAAGAGAAAAAGATGGAGTTGGGCATGTATTGAAGGAAAGTTGAAAGAAAGAAGCAATTTGAATAAGATAAACTCATAAAGTCTATCTATAGAATTTTGGACCTTAAAGCTTATCTACTTTAAGGTGATATCTTGGTTTTCTCTTACTTGAGAAGAGTGGACTCCTCCGTGTTCTTTTAGGTAAAACTAGAGGCTTTTTCATGGCTCTTGTAGAAAAGCAGGTGTCCTTTCCTTAGACCAGCAAAAAGTCTTCCCTAGAAAACAAAAAAATTCTGAAACTGCCTTCATTTGCCCCCTCCCTTGTGGAACCCTTCAGGGTATCAGCCCCAGAATTAAAGCCCTTTTTGTCACTGTTGCTGTATTTCAGTTGTAATCAATTCTACATGACCCCATTTGGGGTTTTCTTGACAAAGATGCTGGAGTGATTTGGCATTTCCTTCTCAAGTTCATTTTACACATGAAGAAACTGAGGTAAACTGGGTTAAGTGACTTGCCCTGGGTTACACAGCTATTAAGCATCTAAGGCCGAATTTGAACTCAGGTCTTCCTGATTCCAGGCCAAGTGCTCTATCCATTGCACCACCTTACTACCCATAACACGCTTTAGAACAAAGAATAGCATCCTCCTAGCTAGACAATGCCCTCAAACTTTTCTCTTCCTGGTCGTTGGGTTCTGGATCTCCAGGGGTAACATACTCATGGTGAGCATTCCATTTACCTCCTGATATTAATTTTTGAAGACCAGACTATTAGTAATATAAATTATATTTGCCCAATAACTACAAAATGGTCCAGACAGTCAATGTCTATGGCAGACAGACAATACAAAGGGGAGAAGAAGTCCCCACCTTCAGGAAGCTCACATTCTAATGGTTGAGAAAACATTTGGGTTCTCTAGTTTTTAAACTACAAATATATTACGTTATCTCAAATAAGATAGTATCTGGGAAAAGGCATAGAGACACAACTAAGTCCAGGGGAAGGGTTACTGATTACTCCACAGGCCTAACCACATACCTGCCCTTTCATATGCAGATACTGCCAGCCAAAACCTAAAGAGATTTGGGGGTCATGAATTTGGGTTCACACTTATATCCACCCAGGAAACTGTAGCAACTGACCCATTTTGAAGAGTAGGGTAAAGAATAAGATTTGACCTGATAGAATGTAGGGATTCTGGGATTGTTCTTTACCAGAAGAGTAATATGATAAAAATGGTATTCAAAAATTATTATCCTAGTAACTGTGCAGAACGAACTGAGGAAAACAAGATTTAATGCAGCTATCCCCTGCTACACTACATACCACACACACACGCACACACACACACACACAATATACAATGCCCCACCCACTTTTTAGCTACCTTCCCAAAAACTTCCCTCCACATCCATAAATTGTCTGGAATGCCATTAATCTCCGTGTATGTGTTGCCTTTTTAAACATCATTCAACTTCACAGCTCTCTTTACCATCCACTCCTTTTTCACTCCCCATCACCTTAAATAATAAATAGCTATCTCATAAACAGGGTCAGAAATTCCTGGTCCTTTCTATACACACTGAAGCATGTACAGCCGTATTTTCAAAAAGGAACCTGTGAAAAGTCATCATTGGGCAAGACTTCATAACATGTCTCATCCCCCACTTGAAAGAAAGAAGAAAGAAAAAAAGAAAAAAGGAAGGAAGGGAGGAAAGAAGGAAGGGAGGGAGGGAGGAAGGAAGGAAGGATGGGAGGAAGGAAGGAAGGAAGGAAGGAAGGGAGGGAGGGAGGAAGGAAGGAAGGAAGGAAGAAGGCAGCAAATTTATTGAAGCAATAAAATGAAAAAGATTAATAGAACATGCAAATAATATAAATACACGCATGTATAAAAACTATTGCATTTATTGTATTATACACATGTATGTCTGTGGTACAAGCATGTGTGCATTTGTGCATATACACGTGTGTGTGCGCACATGCATAGACATATGTACATGTGCACATCTTCACAGACCTTTTCACAATACAAGCTGTTTCCTATGATTCAGAAGGTTCTGGTAGGTAAAGCTCCAGGATTACAAAAAGATCATTTTCCTGTTAACTAAACAGAACTGTAGCAAGAATGCCTCTAATCTCCATATTAAGATGCTTAACTGCTTTAATGGAGATGGATGCAGGAAAACAACCATCTTATTTAGGAATTTCATAGAATTTTAGAGCTGGAAGAAAACTTAGGGACAGTTAGAGGAACCCTAGCATGCCATAGCAGATGAGCCCTAGAATTGGAGTTGGTAGGACCTGAGTTCAAATTCTTCCACACTTACTAGCTCTGTGACCCTGGGCAAGCCACTTGACTTTTCTCAGCCTCAGTTTCCTCATATGTAAAATGAGGATAATAATAGAACCTACCTCACTTGGTTGTTGTGAAAACCAAATAAAATAATATGTGTAAAGTGCTATGTTGAGGCAGCTAGATAGTTCAGTGGATAGAGAAGTGGGCCTGGAGTCAGGAGGATCAGAGTTAAAATCTTGCCTCTGACATTTGCCAGCTGTGGGACCCTGGGCAAGTCATTTAACCTCTGTTTGCCTTAATTTACTGGAGAAGAAAATGGAAAACCACTCCAGTATCTTTGCCAAGAAAAACCCATGCATAGTACTGTCATGCTATGGTCCACAGGGTCATGGGGTCACAGCCACGACTGAACAACAACACAGAGTGCTATAAAATTGGTAGCTCTCCAGTCCTGCCCCCTCATTTTATAGGTAAGCAAACTGAGATTCTGGAAGGTCATGATTTTTCCCAAGGTCACATAGACGGTTAATGATAAAGCTGGTGACCAGAAAGCAGATTTACTGCCTCCAAGTCCAGTGCTCTGCCAGTCCTCTTCATTATCCTTCGCTTAAATATGTCAATCTATGTCTTTGATAAGCTAATCAGACTATAGATCGTCAAGTCTGCTGCAAGGGTAAACATTGGCTTGGCACTCCAAAGACCCGGATGTAAATCTTGGCTGTGCCACTCACTAGTGGTAGGGTCGTGGCTCACATAACTTCCCTGTTCCTCATTTCCTTCACCAGTAAAATGAGCGGGCTTAGGCCGGACAATCTCTAAGGACCTTGGCAAACTTTAAAAATTCCTTTGACTCCCTTTCCAACTAGTTTCTTAAAATGAATACTTTTTAAACACGAAATTTTTAAACGGGGCACTTGTATCAACTCTTTCATAGCATATATTCCCTTTCCCTCATCCGGCTTGCCCTCCTGAAGAAACTCGACAGCAACGAGCACAGGTAAAGGTGTTTCAAATTGTCAGCAACAGGGTCTGGCTCTCATGGTTGTCAATACAAGTAATCTTTGAGTCTGAGACAAGTGGAGGTGAATGATAGGGAAAGGAAGAGAAAGGAGGAATGAAAAAGGTATTTGACAAAGAAAGTGAAATTCCAGATAGAATAAGAATGAATGCACCCAGATAACCTAGCTAGGGGGAAAAGAGATATTCCTCATCTTGTCTCGGTATCCCACCACAGAAGACCATCACATTTTAGACATGGAAATAATCTAATCCAAACCTTCCATTCCTCAAGGAGGAAACTGAAGCCTAAGTGACTCACCCAAGGTCACTGGGCAACTTAATAGCCTGCCTAGTTATTATCCCACCTAGTGTCATCATTTCCTCAAATTGGACCGAAAAGTAAACAGGGATTAGCCTGCTTTTGAAAGCCTTGGTATCAGCTTTTCACAGAAGCCTTCTTCTAATCACCAAGGTGACCAGCTGCCTTGCTCTAACTTGCTGCAGTTTCTTAGCTAGCATTATCCAAGGGTATCACTAAGCAGGCTTCATTACAGGAATCGAGCCTGAGGGCAACAGAGGTACATGGGAGAGAGGCAAAACTGACATTAGAAAGGAATATTTGCAGTCTGTCAGCCCAGTCAAGACCAGCAGAGAAGAAATGCAACTAATCACTCACTAGATGCCACTAGTGGAGATGTTTGATTAGATCATATAATTTTCCAAACTGGGAATGATTACAGAATTAAGGAAATTGTTATGCTCGGGGGACCATCTCCGGATTTCATTTTACTCCCAAAAAATTATAAATGGATTTTTAGAATGATCTAGTTTTCAAAAGGCCAGACACCTAATATGGATAAACAGCACCACCTAGTGTACCATATTTCCTTTTCTGACTTCACGTTCGAAAGACCCCAGAGATCTTGTTGATCTCCGAATTTAAATCAACTGCGGTAACTCAGAGGGGATTTACATGGTAAGCCTTATCTCTAATTGGGAATTCATTTAATACTGAACAAACATTTATTAAACACCTACAGTGTACAATGCACTATACTATTGCACTGGGGGAGATAAATGGAAAGCATTTACTATGCCCTCTCCCAAAAGGGTAAATCTGATCTTGTCATACACAGACGCACAGACACACACACACACAGATACACGGACACACATACACACACAGACACACGGACACACATACACACACACACACACACACACACACACACACACACAAAATTCCAGCGGCTCCCAATCCTATCCAGGATCAAATATATAGTCCCCTGTTTGGCATTCAAAGACCTTCAAAACCCAATCCCTTCCAACTTTCTGGTCTTCTTATACCTTATACCCGTCTCCCATTTTCCTCACCCACATAGCCCTCTAACACACATACTCTACACAGGGGTGGGGAACCTGCGGCCTCAAGGCCACATGTGGACTTCTAGGTCCTCAAGTGTGGCTCTATTCTGTCAGAGGGTCATCTAGCCAAATGAATTGATGCTCATGCACCCAGTAATCAGGATAGCCTCAGACCCTAGAAGTTAGTTCAAAGCTAAATGGATTAAGTCCCCCAGGATATGGTTTCTATAAGTCTGGTTGTCTACGGGATGATACACAGGGCATGTGGCAAGACGATGATCAGGATAAAGATAGAGCATTCAATTATTCCCTACTTTAAAGAGTTTATAATCTAATAGGGAGGGGGGGGGAAATTTAGGTGCCTAATAAGTGCCAGGCCTGGGGCTCAGAACTTGGGATATAAATAAGAAAAGATACTCTCTGCTCTCAAGGAGTTTACAATGTAGTAGGGAAAAGCAGTACAAGGAAGCTGTAAGAGGAGGAACACCACCAGAGAATATGGGATGGGGAGGGAAGAGAGGCATGATTTCGGTAAAATCATAATAAAGCAGAGAAGCTGGTGAGAAATGAGGGGTTGACTGGAACTTCTGAGCCCTCTAGAAAGGGAGTCTTTGGGAGAAATTTTTTGCTCTGCCCTCCAATCACAAACACAGAGCAGCTGAGGGTACTGATGAGATTTCAGTACCAAAACTGAAACAATCTCCATGATCATGAGTTTTCTGGTGATAAGTTTCTCCTCAGGGAAGCATGTCAATGGAATTGAAATCAAGATGAGGAGCAGGTAAGAGATGCTAGTAGTAGATAATATATATATATATATGCATACATAAATGTACACAGATAAATCTAATAAAAATTAGAATATGCTCAATGCATAAAAGGGTAAAAAGTGCTTTTCTGTTAAATGGGAAATAAATTAATTCCAGCTGGGGAAATCAATGACTTCATGGCAGAGGTAATATTCTAGGTAAGTCCTGAAGGATGAATAGAATGTCAATACACAATGATGGAGGTCAGGAGGGAAGAAGACATTCCAGGTTTCAAAAACAGCCTTCACTGAGTCTGACCTTGCCTTTTACAACTGAATGGGTGTTGCTTCAGACAAACCGAGACCTAAGAAAGGCCTTAGCCAAGGCCAAGGCCTCCCACCGCATCCTGGGCCATTGCCAGTCGTCCTGACCCATGTCTTGCCACTGGACTCTGATGAGAGATTTTACACAGCTCTGCCTCACTTAAATACGATTCATTTGCAAGTCAAGACATCATCCTTCTGACGTCATCAGTCCTCTTCGAGAATGAAGGATGAACAACAATGCTGACATGGTCTGCTTCATTTTGAAAATTCAATTCTTAGGCTTTAAAGTAGATTCTGTCTTCATGGAGTTTACATGCTCCCAAGGAAGGCAACAAAAAGAGAAGTAAATACAACGTGATTTGAGGAGAGAGGGCACTAACAACTCAGGGATCAGGGAAGACTTCTTGGAAGAAGCAGCATCTGAACAGAGCTTTAGAAGAAGCAAAGACTTCTGAGTAGTAGAGGTGAGGTGGGAGTACATTCCAAGGATGAGGTATGGTCTATGCCACTGAAACGACAACTGTATTATTTAATTACTGATAGTTCCTAAGGAAGAAGCAAAATCATCTATCAGATGGACTGTTCTTCCTTCTGTTTTCAAAAAGAATCAACGACGTCACAGGGGGCCGTCTTGACTTACTCATGAGCTGGATTTAAGTGAGGCAGAGGTTCAAAAAGAAGTCAGCCTCATTGTCTCTTCCAGAATCATCCAAATCTAGTAGCAAGATAAAGGTCAAGGTAACTGGTGATGGCCTGAGATGCAGTGAATGACCTTGGCATCTTCTACGTCTGACCAAGCCCCAAGCACTCCACGGGGCCAACTGGGAACAGCCCATTTCAACCAAGAGGAAGTCTCTACACAGTCGGGGGAGACATTCCCTTAACTCACCGACAGATTTGAAGGCTGTTGGTTACCTTCAACCCTGCTTAGCCCATCTTCAGAGACAGCTTTACCGTGTGGCCACGATGAATGCTACAGCTTCTTGGAGCCGCAGGTGAGAATCGGATGAAAGGTAGGTGAGCAGCCCTGAAAAAAGGCTTGGCATGGCCTCGCATCAGAGCTGCTAGTCCTCCCTCAATGCTCCATACACCATTATGGACAAGTACAATTTAATTAAAGTCAGTTGGTGAATTCAAAATCACAAAATGTTTAACATAATTGCCAAGTTTCTCTTTAAGGGAGAAATTTCCCCTCTATAATATTTCTCCACTGAACAAAAAGAAAGGTGAAAGAAGCCAAGAACAGCCGCACATATCTTTTGCTAGACAGAAATTTCCCTATTATTCCAAACAAGTCACAAACGCACTCTAAAGAGCTTTGGCTTCCTGGACTGTCATCTTGTACCGACCCTTTCATCCCTATTTCTGCTGACAGCCTGGCCACTGGCTACTGTCTAACAGACATCCTGCCAGAGACATAGGGAGCCTTGGGAGACTTTGCATTACTGTGATTTATCTGCTAGTTACCTAATATTTCTTGGTTTTCTTTTCTTTTAATAAAATACCCTATTGATGTAATGCGGCCAACATTCTTGCAAGTGAGGAAGCTGGTGATGATTCATGGTTTAGTTCCAATAGAATATTTTTCTGAGGTCTCTAGGTTGGGGCTTGTGCCGATAGAATTGACATTTGCATCATGGCATCTCAGAGGTAAAGATGTATATAAAGAAAATTTCTCTGGTTCTCTAGGCCTAGCTTTTTTTTTCTTTCTAAAAGGCTATCTCTGTTCCATACAACTATTATTTTCCTGTCTGGTACCCCCTATCTTTTCTATTCCTAGAACTTCTCATACTAGAAACTTCTACTTTCTTGGCCAGTTGGATGAGATCCTGTCCCTACTTATAAAATCTCTTTCTCATCCCTAAGCTTCCTTGATGCACTGGTTGTCCCCATGCCTGGAATGCTTTCCTTCATCACCTCTGATTCTTGGATTCCCTGGCTTCCTTTAAGACTCGACTTAAATCCTACCTATACCTGTAAGTCTTTCTCAGTCCTCCTCCCAAGCTAGTGCCTTTCCTCTGAGATTAGATTCCATCTACACTGTAAATATATATACATAATTGTTTGCACGTTGTCACCCCCATTAGAATTTTAGTTCCACAAGGGCAAGAACCATGGGGATTTTTTTTGGCCTTTCTTTGTATCCCTGGTGCTAAACATAGTGCCTGACACATGGTAATCACTTATTAAAATACTTTTGACTGACTTACTGCATAGAGTGATGATGGAAACAAGGGTTTCATCTACTAAAACGTGGGAAGAATAGCAAAAGCACAGTGTAATAGCATAACAAATCCAAATTCACCCAGGAACATCATGAACTCTCCTTATCATGCCATGGCCTAAGGACCATTGTGCCTGAGGCAAAGGACACAACCAATGCTTGGCTACATCCCTTCTTTGTGCCTCCTTAGCCTGATTGGCTGGTGCCAACTGCTGCCCTGGTTTGGAGGTATCAGCTGCTACCCTAACTTAAGGGTTTGGGGCAAAAGGCAGTGGCTGCCTGGCGTTCTTCCCTTGCTACATTTTCCTCCCACTCTGTGTCCCAAGTTAAGCTGTCTAGTCCTCCCTTGTGTGTGTGTGTGTATGTGTGTGTGTGTGTGTGTGTGTATCTTTTAACGTGAAAAAAAAAAGCCCATTGCTTTGTACTGAACAAACGGTCTTACTAGAACATAAGAACTGCACTAGGGTCACCAAAAACACTAAATCTAATTGGTCTATATGCTTGAATTGAGCTTCCTTTATCCTCCTAACCTCAAAAGGAATTTGATGGGATGGCTGAAACATGAAAGATTCTAGAATCGGTCACACTGTTCTTGACCTTGACCTTGACCTTTATACCTTAACATAGGTATGAAGACAAATGAATCTGGGAATTCTTCCATCAATGATCCAAGCTCACTCACTGTTGTAGCCAGACAATACAACTCACAACCTCACTTCCCCAGGGAGCCTACCAGGGTACCAGGGTCACTTCTGCTGTTTTCCCTTCCATGTCATGGCTTTTCCATCGTGGTTTCCATATATTGAGGGGCAGAATAAGAAATTAAATGGGAATTTTGGAGGAATTTTGCTGAAGCTGCAGATGATACATGAAGGCCAGCAGACACTACAGAAAAAGTTAAGAAACTCAGAAATGCATAAATATTATATATATATATATATAGTATTACACCATATCAACCCAAATTTTACAAGGTATTGTAAATGCTCCAAAAAAGAAAAGGAAAAAATTCAGACTTCTCCTATGGCACGAAGGGAAATCCAAAATATTTTACACAGATTTTCTAGATAAGGGGAGGGGGACAGGGGAGAGGTACCTCACCCTTAACCCTTAATATGTGGAAGGGATAACTGCGATCACCAACTGCATCCCGCTAAAAACATAGACTGTGAATCAGAGAACATATCTTGAACTGGAAAAGGATCTCAGAGATCATTAAATCTAATCCCTCATTTTAGAAATGAAGAATTTGAACCCAGAGAAATGAATAATAACAGTAATAGTTAATGATTTATGGAGTGCTTTATGCACATGACCACATTGGATCTTCAGAACAGCCCTGTGAAATAGACACTATTATCACCCCCATTTTACAGATTGGGAAACAAACCGAGAGGTGAAGTGATTTGCCCAAGATCATATAAATAGTAAGCATTGGAGGCAGCATTTCAATTCAGATCTTGTTACTTGAACTTCGCTGCTCTATCCGCTGTACCTTTAAGCTACCCCAATGGGGAAAGTTCTTAGATTTTTAGGTAGAACCTTGTGACAGTCGAATGTATAATTTGCAGGTGATAATGGGACTCTGCCCCTGTGAAGTGACTTTTAGAGTCACATAACTAGTTAGTAGGGGAAGCAGATATCCGCCACTACCGTCTATGCTTTCAAGGCCTCTTATCAGAAACAATATGGAAAAAGCCAAATGGAAGAGCCAGCTTTTCTCTAGAATTTTCTTTCCTCCAGAGAATTGTTATTTCAGGAACTCCTATCCGAACACCCCCTCCAAGAGACCAGCTTAGTAATTAGACTAACACCCTTCAATCGATATATTAAACAATTGTTTATTAATTAATTTTTTTATTATTATTTATCATTATTAATTAAACACTGTTTCTGAAGGACACAGACCTTCCTTTACACCATGAATATATACATCTATTGAGGGGGTCAAGTGTGTGTGGTGCAAACAACATAGGTGGGTAAATCCTAAGCCAACAAAACAGGCAGAATGCTAAGTGAGAGTCTATATGGTATAATTTGTAGGGCACAGGGAAGGTTGTTCTCTTCCCAAAATATTTCCTCTGGCTTGTCTGAGGTTCATTTTAGAATTGTATTCTCTTGGCTGAAGAATTCATCTGCCTATTAAAATACAGTTGTAATACCACTGGAACAGGCTGTGTGTTAAAGCCTAATCTGTCTCAGTGAGTGTTTTCAGCAGATTTCTTTCTCTGAGAATAGGTTTTAATAGGAAGAAAAATATGCAGCCCCAGGGCACTGAGTATCAAAGGAGAGAAGCCTGGGAGAAGGAGAGGGCACAGAAAGGTGAGTCTTGGCCAGCACCACCATGGCTAACAATTTTAGCATCTGGGGCAAGCTTCGCAAAGCTGGATCAAACAGCACAAAAGGTTCCCTAGATCTCCTTAGGACGACGATCTGCAGATCTCGGGATCTCCACGGGCAGGAGGAAGGAGATGAGGGTGAGGTCTGGGAGGCTCGCCTGCATATGTGGAGAATACATCTTGGAGGGATGGTGGTGAGAGCAGACAGGTCGGGAGTGGGTCAGACCAGAGAGGAGCTAACTGGAAGTATGGCTGCTGAAGGGATGGAAGCTCGTCTCTGGCAGGTTTCTACTTCGTTGTTGTCCTTTTCATGACTGGGCATTTTTTTTCCTTCCTCTCATCTGGGCAGCACAATAGATAGAGTTCTGGGTCTGGAATCGGGAAGACCTGAGTTCAGATCTAGCCTCAAACAAAAAAAAAAACAACTCAAAAAGTCATTATCATCACCGTTGCTAACGTTTATAAAGCACCTACTATGTGCCGGACGCTGTGCCAAGAGTTTCACAATTATTATCTCATTTGGCCCTCACAACAACCCTGGGACGTAGGTTCCGTTATTTCCCCAATTTTATAGATGAGGAAAGGGAGGCAAGTTGAGGTTAAGGGACTTGCCCAGGGTCACAAAGCTAGTAAGTGTCCGAGGCTGGATTTGAACTCAAGTCTTCCTGACTCTAGGCCCAGCAATCAGTCCACGTACACCACCTAGCTGCTGTGGGCGGGTGACTTAACCTCTCTCAAAGGGTTGTTGTGGGGATCAAATGAGATCATATTTATGATGTGCTGGCACACAGTAAGCACTTAATAAATGCTTGTTCCCTTCCCTTCACCTTCCACACCTTCACTAAAAAAGAGAAAAAGAAAACCAAGTAGGTTTCTATTTAAATAATTACTCTTACATGCTTGTGAGGGTGTTAAACTCAGTTGTTTCTACCCTTCTGGAACAACGTGGATGCTGTGGCACCCTGGAGCAACCTCACCCCACTGCACATACCATCATCCCCACCACCCCCTCTCCCACCCCAGCCCCATTCTACTTTGGAAACTCACAAACTTCACCTCCTTCAGAATTTCATCTCCAGTTAGAACTGAAGTAATACCAGAGACCAACTTTCCTCATTTTAGTTTTGTTCTCTTCCTAATAACAGCTCACATTTCTAAAGTCCTTTAAAATTTACAAAATACTTTCTTGACAACATCCTCATGAGCCAAGTGCATGTTACAATTATCATAGCAAAGCCTAGAGGGGTAAAAATAACCCTCTCAGAGGCACATTGCTAGTAAACATCAGAGCTAGGATTTTGCCCTATTGCCAAAACCCATTCCACTAGATCTTACTGACTCCCTATAGTATTCTATCATATACAGTAGGCTCTCAATAAATTCTTGTTAACTAACTTATATACCATGGCAGAAGGAGCTAGGAAATTGGCCCTATTAGGGATCAGGAGATTCATACTGCGGCAAACTCCTAGAGGAGCACAGAAGCCTAGCACACTATGACACAGATGATTCGTGGAGCAGGAATAGAACATCTTATACCAAAAAGAGGAAGGAAAAAAGAGAGGAAGAGAGAAGGAAGGAAGGAAACAAGCAAGGAAGGGAGGGAAGAAGGAAGGAAGGAAAGAAGGAATGAAGGGAGGGAGGGAGAATGGAAAGAAAGAAGGGAGGGACAGAGGAAGGAAACAAGAAAGGAAGAGAGGAGGGAAGCAAGCAAGCAAGGGAGGGAGGGAGGAAAGAAAAGGACAGAGGGAGGAAGACCTGTGCCACTATTGTGGCTTGATAATCTAAGCCAGCAATACCAGGATTTTCAGGATAGGGACTACAGAGGGCAATCCTTTTGGAAGGCAAGGAAGCCCCAAAACTGAGCAAGGGAAGGCCAGACAAAGACTTTATTCTTTGTGTGTCTGTTTGTAGGTGTGTTTGTTAATTTTGGAGTCATATTCCTTACCATGACACATTTGGGTGATTTCATTTTATTATATAACACCACAACACTACAATATGAACTTTTCTACTAGAAAGAGATTTATTTGAGTCCTCAGCCCTGAGAATACAGGCCAAAGTAGAAAATCCATCTGGCTTCTTTCTGCCCAGGAAAACCCTAAGAATGTTAATATCTAGATAATTTTGCTCCTGTCCAATGGGTATTCAGTTCCCCTAGAAACAATCAGTACAACAAGAGATCTAATCTAGGATAAATCTTAGAGTATAGTATAAGCCCTTTGAGGTTAGGAACTACTTCATTTTTGTTCTTCTCTTCTCCAGTATCTACAACATAATAGGCATTTAATCAAATATTTGTTGAATTAAATTGAACCTGACCAAAAAATACAGAGCAGGATCTTACAGGAGTCACACAATAGTCCCAAAATTGCAAAGACATCCAGCAACCCTCCCTCCTGGTAGATTCTACTTTCCTCTGGGAACTCTCCAATCTACATAATTCGCTACACAGTGAAGGGCATAGGTGTGGGCTGCCCACTTAGACATTCTGTTCCTTGCTCTGTCTGTTATCTGCTGTGCTCCACTATCTAAAAGGGAGAGGGCTACGACTGTGCCCTTGCCCATTTCTCACTGCATCCCATGGCTTCCTTTAGGAACCTTTCCTTTAGGAAATCTTCAGTTCTTCACAGGTTAAAATAATTCATTCAGATTCAGCAGAGATTAAATTGTCAGGAAAAATTATGTTACAACTATTCAGCAATTTCAACATTGTGCTTTTGTGTCTTTCACACTTGTAAAGGTCATGCACACACAAAAATAAATCTACTGGCCTCTTGTGAAGTTAGCTAATTATCACTTATTTAGGCAATGAGCATGCTACAAGGAAAAATCACATGCTTTAGGATTATTCGTCATCAGTTCAGCTCCCATGGGCTTTAGATCAACTTCAAGTTAACCTTGAAACTCTCATAGCTAAAAGGGACAGTTGTATGGAAGCCAGCAAAAACAAAATGCCAACTGGTAAACTTATCTTGGAACATTAAAGAAAATCAAACACGTAAATCACTGGTATGCTTTCTAAAATAATTAAATTTTAACCTGTTGTTGTTGTTCAGACTTTTTTTCAGTCATGTCCAAGTCTTTGTGACCCCATTTGGGGTTTTCTTGGCAGAGATACTGGAGTGGCTTACCACCTCCTTCGCCAGCTCATTTTACAGATGAAGAAACTGAGGGAAACAGGGTTAAGTGTCTTGCCCAGGGTCACACAGCTTGTAAGCATCTTAGGCCAAATTTGAACTCAGGTCTTCCTGACTCCAGGCCCAGCTCTCTATCCACTGTGCCATCTCAAAGCCTCTAATGCCAAATGTTAGTCAGGATGCCATCCTTTCTTATTGGCCAAAATTCCTAGAAATAAAAATTAATGGGCATACCTATTTGAAACCTTTCTTTGGTTACTATTTTGATTAAAGATGGCTAAATCACAAATTCATTTTAAGTTTAAGATCATAATCTCTAGAACTGGAAGGAACATTAGACCATCCAAAGGGGTAAGGAAAAGAGAGAACAATATAGAATCAGCAGAAGTCATTTACTTTGATTCTGGAAAATTTCTAAAATATGTTTGTGACTGCTTGATTCGTAAATTTCTAGAAAAGGGGGTGATAATCACAAAAGGGCAGCTAGGTGGCACAATGGATAGATCACTGGGCCTGGAGTTATGAAGACCTGAGTCCAAATCTGACCTCAGACACTCACTAGCTGTGTGATCCTGGGCAAGTTGCTTAATCCTGTTTGCCTCAGTTTTCTCATCTGTAAAATGAGCTGGAGAAGGAAATGGAAAACCACTTCAGAATCTTTCCCAAGAAGACCCCAACTGGGGTCACAAAGAGTCAGACATGAATGAAAAACAGCTCAACAAAAATCAGAGTCAGCATGACTTCATCAGAGACAGGTCATATCAAACCAGCTACATTCTCTCTCTCTCTCCTTCTCTCTCTCTCTCTCTCTTTGCCTCTCTCGCTCCTCTCTCCCTCTCTCTCTCCCCTCCCTCTCTCTCCCCTCCCTCTATCCATCTCCCCCCACCCTTTCTTTTTTTCCTTTCTTTTGAAAGGATAACTATTAGTGAAAGATCAGGAATATGTTTTAATTTAGCCTAACTTTTGATAAAGCCTTTCATGCTATTCTATGGACAAAGTGTAGCCATGTGGGATAGAAAATATGGCACAGTTAGATAGTGATAGTAATTGTTGATAGAGAACAAAGCCAAAATCTGAAATGATTTCAGAAAAAAATTTATTATGTCATTGGCAAAAGATAAAGCCAGAAAAAGGTGTGGCTCCTTCCTCAAGATTTTATGAGGTTATACTATACAGAGTTCAAACATTTGCCTCATTGACCTCATGTAGATATTTTGAGATGTATATCAGCAGGCAAATGTAAAGATTCAAATTTGTGGAACCCAAAACACAAGCTTTGGGTGAACCCATAGCAAGACCTCAGTAGAATCTAAGCATTCTCTGTAGCCATCCAGTATCCCCGGAGCATTCCTGAAGTCAGCCTGACCTCTACCATAAGTTTTGGGTCAGACAATTTTCTAGCCACATAAAATTAGGTTCAAACAATATTGATAAATAATAAAATATTTTCCCACAGTAGTGTCTGAGCTGATTGAATAGAGCCAAAGAGGTAATGGTTCAGCACCAAACTGAAAGGTGTCCAGTGGAGTATCTTAGGTATCTGTATCTTTCCGTGTGTTCTGTTTAACATTTTTGTCAATGACTGGGTTATAAGGACACAGATTACAAATTCGTTAAGCATGGTAATGACTTAAAGTTAACAGTAAAGGACAGGATCCCAACCCCTCCCCCAATCTCAATTGAGCATAACATTAGACTAAATATAATAATTTAATAGCAATAAAGGAAGTTCTATGCTTGAGTTCCAAAAATCTGCTTCACAAGAACAAAATGGGGAAGGTTATAGCTAGATAGTATTTTGTCAGGAAAAAAAATCTAGGGATTTTAGTAAACTACAATTTTAGAATGTGTCAACAGAGTAATATGTCAGACCACCCCCCCGCCAAAAAAAAAATAACAGTCTTAGGCTGCATTGTGTGCCAAGAACCGGGTGATAGCTCTGATGTACTTTGCCTTAGTCAGACCAGATGTAAGCTACTGAATTCAGTCCTGCCACATATTCAGAAAAGGCAGTATTATTTCACGTGGGATTTGTTAGAAGAAGAGAGAGACAGAGAGACGGGCAGAGAGGGGGAGAGGGAGGGAGAGAGAAGAGAAGAAGGAATGAAATGGAGAATAATTTTCATAAACAATTCTCTTTTTTATGGAGAGAGTGATCAGGATAGGGAAGGACTTTGAGTTCCCCTGTGAGAACCAATCAAGAGAATTCAGGATGTTCAGCATGGAGAACAGAATTATTAAGGGAGAAATGACAGCTATTTCATGTATTTGAACAGTAATCATAGGGAAAAGAGATTAAATTTGTTCTGTTTTTCCTCCTAGGACAGGCCTGCAAACAATGGGGGGAAGATGCAGATTTAGGCTCCATGTAAGGAAAATCTACTTAACATCTAAAACAACTCAAAAGTGCAACATGTTACCTTGAGAGTTAGTGGGTTTCCCTCTCCATAGAGACTTTCAATCAAATGCTAAATGACCGTTTGGCAAATGTTGGTAGAAGAAATTCTAATTCAGGCATAGAACAGACCAGATGGCCTCCAAGATGCTCTCCAAATCCGCAAGTTTGTAATAGTTCACCCTACTCACTTTTTAAATGAAGAGGCTAAGGCAAATGGCAGAAACGTGACCCCTGTTTTCTGACTCCAACTCCAAATCCTTTCAGTATAATATGTCAAGCCAGTGACAACTGTAACAACAATGTGGCCTGCCGCTACTGTGGCTACGTAAGGTCAACAACACCAGCACACAGGAGGGCTGCCAGCACAGGTCCTTTGATCTGCTTGTCTAAGGAAAGCAACTTTAAGGGGTTAATAATCTTACTTTAATCAAACATACATATGTCATTCACTTAGTTCAGGGGGGAAAGCCAGCACCCTGAACTTCAGAGCAAATACAACAGAAATCACAAACAAAGACTATATAAACAGAGCAAATAAACATGAATCAGCAGACAGCCTTCTCTAGCTGACTGTCCAAGCTATACACCAACAGTTACCAGAGAGAGAGGCACCAACATCTGGGTTTTCAAAGCTGGGGGGCTCCAGAGGCTACCCAGAGTCTCATCTGATCAAATCACACGACACTCTTCCAGTGAGTGAGAGCCCCAAACAAAATGCTAACCTCTGAGTTTATATACCCTGTTCAGGGTCAAAGGGCATCACAACCATGTTACTCAAACCTATGTAAACTAGGCTTTCTTGTTTCTTAAGCAGGTCATCAAAGACTTCTGGATTTAATCAAAGAAACAAAGGTCAGACTCATCAAAGGCACTTGATTACAACAATACTCCAAAAGAGAAAACAATCAAAAAGTCCCACTGTAATTACCAATACAACAACAAAAAGGAAGCCAACTCCAAGCTGACCAAAATTAAGTCCATTACCAAACAAAAAATTGAGTATTGTATTTCAAGAAACCATAGGAAAAAAACTTCTCAGATCCATTAGATCCAGGGGGCAAAGTGAAAAAAATAAAGACTCAACTGGTCACCTCTTGAGATAAATCCCAAACTGGAAACACCCATAGCCAAAATCCAGAGCTTCTAGGTCAAAGGAAAAAAAATACTGCAAGTGTCCATAAAAAAAAGGTGTTCAACTACCAAGGAACCAAAGTCGTGCTTACATAAGACTTTACAACTATTAAGAAGAGGAAATCTTGGAATATGACTCTCCTAAAAGCAAAATAAACTGTTCATGAGCCAGCATATCTTACCCTCAAAAGCTAAGTAAAATTATATAGGGGAAAATGGATCTTTAATAGCATATAGAAATCTCAAGCATTCCTGATTTTGAAAAGACAGACCTGGATAGAATCTTTGAAATGCAAACACAGGAGACAAGAAATAGATAAAGGTAAAATACATTTGACTATTTGGAAAGGGTTAAACTATGACAAAGTACTTAAATTGTAATTGGGAGAGAAGAGATGCATTGCTTCAAAATTCCACTGTCTTCAAGGGTCACATGGCCTGGGGGTGGTTTTATTCAGGTTTGTTGGCTTTAAGAAAGGAAAGGCAAAAGAGATGAAAAGAAATAAACCAGGGAAGAAGGGGATGGGGGGTGGGGTGGGGGTTACTTACTAGTTCTCATAATTGGAGTGCACCAGAAATATGTACAAACACGTGGAAGCAGTGGTAGAAACAGGAATCTCAGGAACCTCACTCTTATCTGAACCAGACAAAGGAAGGCTAAAAACACAACAAACACGCACACCCCCACGCACGCATGTACGCACACATGCATGCACACAGAATTTATTATAGAAATATGTAATAAAACATGGGAACAGACAAGAACAGAGAAAGCAGAGTGCTACATAGGAGGGAGGAGAATGTGAAAAAAGGAAAAGTCACAAGTAAAAAAGCTCCAACTGAGGGAGGTGGATCCTAAAGGGGGAATTAAAAGGGTAGAAAGAATATGTTGAAAAGCAGTAATAAGGCTTTGGGCTTAGTAAAAAGAGGAGGGGAAAAGGAGTAGGATTGCACCATTTCAGTTACTGATTGTTTTAATCACATTCCTCCATTTTCACTTCCTTTTTCTTCTTTATTAAAAGGGGGAAAGAAGGAAGGAAAGAAAAGTTAAAAAGGACATGATGGAAGGAAAAATACAATTAACATTCAAAACTGTGAATGTAAGGAACTCCCCCATAAATCAGAGAAGGTAGCAGAATGGAGTAGAAAGCAAACTCCAATAACTCTTTATGAGAAACAAATGTTTAAATGCTTAAAGTTGTATAGATAACAAGGCAATGTCAAATATATATATATATACATACATATATATATGTTTCCGTGTATATACATACATACATAAAATGGAATAATTATATACTTAAAGGAAAAATTAAGGTAAAAAAGGAGCAAAACTATGAGTAGAGTACTCAAAGTGTCTGCTTTCAGACCTACACAAATTGAACAAAATGATAAATAAGAAAGAAATTAAAGACTTAAGGAGAATTTTAGAGAAAATAGATATGATAGCTCTCTGGTGATTTATTGAATTTGAATCAAAAGTATAATTTGTGTCAGCTGTAAATAGCATCTATTCAAAAATTAATCATATACTAGAACATTAAAACTCTACAAACTAATACAGAAAAGCACATATATATTAAACACATCCTTTACTGGTCACAAATCAATAAAAGTTTAATGAATATAATAAATAAATAATATAATAAATATAATAAATAAATAATATAATAATTATAAATATAATATAATAATTATAAATAATATAATAAATACAATAAATAAATAAATAATGAATATAATAAAATCCATCAATAACAATAATGACATTATTATGATATTAATAATAAATATACTACTAAAATATAATGAAACAAATTTGTAAAAAGGAGTCAGTTTAAATGGAGCCTCAATAATTTAATTATAAAGAATTTGTAGGTTAAAAATAATATCAGAGATACAGAAACTATTTCATCAAATAAAATTACAAAAGTGAGAACATATACCAAAACCTTTGGGATGAAACCAAAGTAATCCATAGGGAGAAATTTATCTCCAAACACTTTTCAAAAAGAGAGACAGAGAGAAAGGATAGATCAATGAATTGGAGCTGCAACTAAAACAAAATTTAAAAAGTAACATCAAATTCCAACTAAACACAAAAATTGAAAATAAAATAATTAGCCAAATTGAAAATGACCAAAAAATCATTAAATTAATAAGTTAAGCAAGGAGCTGATTTTTTAGTCTAATAAAATCAACAAAATATTAGCTAACAAGAACAAAACCAAATTGACAAAATGAAAAAGGGCAATTCACAATAAATGGCAAAAAAAACTAAAGGAAATTTTAGAAGCTTCTTTGCCCAGCTATATACCAACAAAAATAATCAAGTTAAATACATGAATTTTTTTAAAATACTAATATATGTAGAACAAGATATGGACAATGTTTAAAACCCAATCTCAAAAAAAGATTTTGAACAAGCCAAAAATGACTGACCAATGAATTTCTTTTTTTTTTAATTAAGATTTTTTATTTTTAGTTTACGACAGTTCCACATGATTTTGAGTTCCAGATTTTCTTCCCCCCCCTCCCCCAAGATGGCATGGAATCCGATATATCTTCTACATATAACTTCACATTAAACTTATTTACACACTAGTCAAGTTGTAAAGAAGAATTATGACCAATGGAATGAATCATGAGAAAGAAGAAACAAACCCCCACCCCCCCCCAAAAAAAACAAAAAAAAAAAAGGAGAGCAAATAGTTTGCCTCAATGTGCATTCAGACTCCATAGTTCTTTCTCTGGATATAGATAGCTCTCTCCATCATGAGTCCTTGGAGTTGTCCTTAAACCTTATATTGCTGAGGAGAGCCAAGTCTATCAAGGTTAGTCATCACAGAATCCATATATCTGTGGTTATGTATAATGTCCTCCTGGTTCTGCTCCGCTCACTCAGCATTATATCCTGTAGCTTTTTCCAGGTTATTATGAAGTCCGTGTCTTCCCAATTTCTTATAGCACGATAGGATTCCATCAACTTCATATACCACAGCTTGTTCAGCCATTCCCCAATTGATGGGCATCCCCTTGATTTCCAATTCTTTGCTACCACAAAAAGAGCCACTATAAATATTTTTGTACACATGGGTCCCTTTCCCATTTGTGTGATCTCTTTGGGATACAGCCCTAGAAGTGGTATTGCTGGGTCAAAGGATATAGTTCCAAATTGCTCTCCAGAATGGCTGGATCAATTCCAACTCCACCAGCAATGTAACAGTGTTCCAATTTTCCCATGTTCTCTCCAGCATTTATCATTTTCCTCTTTTGTCATGTTAGCCAATCTGACAGGAGAGAGGTGGTACCTAAGAGTTGTTCTGATTTGCATTTCTCTAATCAGTAATGATTTAGAGCATTTTTTCATATGCCTATAGATATCTTTAATTTCTTCCTCTGAAAACTGCCTGTTCATATCCTTTGACCATTTCTCAACTGGGGAATGACTTGTATTCCTATAAATTTGGCTCAATTCCCTGTATATTTTAGAGATGGGGCTTTTATCAGAGACGCTAGTTGTAAAGGTTTTCTCCCAATTTTCTGCTTCCCTCCTAATCTTTGTTGCACTGGCTTTGTTTATACAAAAACTTTTCAATTTAACATAATCAAAATTAGCCATTTTGCATTTTGTAATGCTTTCTGTCTCTTGTTGGGTCATGAATTCTTCCCTTTCCCATAAATCTGACAGGTAAATTATCCCTTGCTCTCTCAAATTGCTTATGATATCAGCCTTTATTCCTAAATCAGTTCCACATGACTTTGAGTTCCAGGTTTTCTTCCCCGCCCCCTCCTCCCCAAGATGGCATGGAATCTGATATATCTTCTACATAAACTTATTTCCAATTCTTTGGACTTTATTTTGACTTTATTTTGGTACAACCAATGAATTTCAAATGAATTATAACAAATACTCAAAGAATAACTAACCCCACTGTTACATAAACTTGTTGCAAAAATAAGGGGAAAAAAATTTTAAAAAATTTAAAAAAATGAGGGGAAAAGGAATTCTTTCTATTAGACAAATATAACCCTGATACCTAAATCAGGGAGAAATAAAACAGAGGAAAAATAAAACTATAGCTCAATACCTATAATGCACACAGCATACAAAAATAATGAGTAAAATTTTATAAAATAATATATAGTAGCATATTTTAAAGACTATGAATATAAACATTTTAAAGACCATAAACACTATGAGCAAATTCTATCGACATCAGGAATGCAGTTGATTTAAGCAAGGAGAGAAGGACACTCCCCCTGCTGGTCCTTACACTTCTAGCACTACTAGATGGGTTTTGGATGATCTGGGGCAAAGAAAGAGGAAAAATGTGCCTTGAGTGGTGGCAGGTCTTCCCACTGCCCATCCTTATATATCTTAAATATCAGACCTTTCCTCCAAGACCAGAGGCACAATAATGATAACAACTGAGGAAAGGACAAAAGCAGGATTATAAATCCAACTAATTACAAACACCCTTTAAAGAAAGCAAGAATCATTAAAAAAACTGAAGGATATGCATTGTTCATGGTTGGGTGATGTCAGTAAGATAAAATTGAAAATTCTTCATTTAATAAACAGCTCTAGTGCTCTAGAGAAGGGCTTCCTTAACTTTGTTCCACTAGAGACCCCTTTCTGCGTTTTGGCAGCATTCGTTGGTATTGCGTGGGCTGAGGGCAGGCACAGTGCAAAGTGCACATACTTTGTGTTGAGAACCAAGGCTGCATTGAAGTTGCCTGATGCAACATGGGCAAGCACTGCCAGAAACACCTTGGATTCATTATGCATTTGATGTTTAACTCACTTTTGGTTGTTGTGCATCCAGAAAGCTTTTACTGTTGCCAAGTTCTTCACAACCCCATGTGGGGTCCCAACCCACAGTTTAAGAGTCGCTGCTCTACAATTTGGAAGTATGCCCAAAGGACTATAAAACCATGCATACCCTCTGACTTAGCAATACCACTACTAAATCTATGTCCCAAAAGAGATAATAAAAAACAAAAAGGAAAAGGACCTACAGGCACAAATTTATATATACATATATATATCAGCTCATTTCTGGGGGCAAAGAATTAGAAATTAAGAGGATGCCCATCAATTGGGGAATGGCTGAACAAGTTATGATATGTGATTGTGATGGAATACTCCTGTACTATAAAAAATGATGAGTAGGATGCTCTCAGAAAAACCTGGAAAGACGCACGGACAGATGCAAAGGGAAATGTACTGTGTACAAAGTAGCAGTATTATGTAAGATGATCAGCTGTGAATGACTGAGCTCTTCTCAGCAAAACAACCCAAGACAACTCCAAAGGAGAAAAATGCTATCCATCCCCAGAGAAAGAACTGATGGTGTATGAATATAGATTGAAGCGTACTCTTTTTTCTTTATTTATTTTTCTTGAAGTTTTTTTTGTCTGTGTTTTCTTTCACAATATGACTATTATGGATATATTTTGCATGACTACACATGTATAATTTATACCAAGCTGCTTGCCTTCTCAATGAGGGGAAAGTGGGGAGGGAGGAAGGGAGAGAATTTGGAACTCAAAGTTTTAAAAATGAATGTTAAAAATTGTTTTTACATGTAACTGGGGAAAATGTTTTAAAAATAAATAAACACTTTTTTAAAAAGCACTGCTATAGAGGCAGCTAGGTGGCATAATGGGTAGAGTGAAGGGCCTAGAGTCAGAAAGCCTCATCTTCCTGAGTTCAAATGTGGCCTCAGACTTTTAATGGCTGTGTGACCATGGGCAAGTCACTTTACCTTGTTTGCCTCGGTTTCCTCATCTGTAAAATGAGCTGGAGAAGGAAATGGCAAACTGTTTTAACAACCCAGCTAGCAGCTTCTGTGGGGGCATAAGATCCCACCCCCACAGCCAGCACCCAGGAGGCTGCCGGTGCCCAGGAGGCTGCCGGGACGCCGAGAAAGCACAGGTTCTTTTTATCTGCTTAAACAAGGAAAGCACGGTGAAGAGGTTGACCAGCTTACTTTAATCCAGCATTCAGTTAGCATACAGACAACATTCATTTAGTTCAGGGGAAAAAAGCGCCAGCATTCAGTTAGTTCAGGGGGGCATACAGGCAAGCATCAAGAGACAGACCAAATACAGTTTCATTCACGTACTTCAGAGGAAAAAGCCAGTACCCTGAGGTTCAGAACATTCATTTAGTCCGGGGGAAACGAACCAGCACCCTGAACCTCAAAACCAAAATACAAACAAATTACAAATATCAACAGACAGACCCAATACAATTTATAGTTACCAACATCTGGGCTCGGCCCGAGAGCAAGGGCTGGCCCAGAGTCACACTCGCCACTGCTCCCACACCAACCAGAAAAGGAAAGAGAGCTCTTCAAGCTGTCCTCTCCCCTCTTATAGAATTTTTGACATCATCAAGCGCCACCTGAATGGCCAGGGCCAATTGGTTCTTGAGTTGGCCCCTCCCCCTAGCGTAGACTAGGTTAACACCCAACAGGGCGTGGCTCTGGAGTTGACACCTCCCCTCACCCAGCCCCATGACTCATCACACAGGAAGTTCTCTGCTTCCTGGCATGGTGTCTGGATTTCCTGCCCCGGAAGAGAAGCCCCAGCACCCAGCGAGGCTCAATGAGGTAAGCTGAGTCACTCAAAGAAAACAAAGGCCATTCTGGTCACACAAACCACTCCAGCACGTTAGCCAAGAAAACCCCACATAGGGTCATTAAGTCAAATATGACTGAAAAACAACCAGACAACTTAGTGTTCTAGCAATCAAGCTAAGGGAGACTTTACAAAGCTAAATAAAATAATAACAAAATTCATTTGAGGCACAAGAGTTTTAGAACTTTTAGGCAAATAATGAAAAAAGTAGGAACTGAAAAGGAATATTGTCATGGGGTTGACATTATCCCATAAAGCAGGAACCATCAAAATTATTTGATACTGGTTTAAAAATGGGGAAGTAGATCAGTGAAACAAAGGAAATCCACAAGAAACCTCTTCCCCCCAAAATGAACTAAACAGTCCAATGTTGGATAAGAGCAAGAATGCAAGAACGCATATGAGCTCCTTGGGAAAAAAGGACTGTATCCTTAGCATTGCCAACAGTGCCTGACACATAGTAAATGCTTTTTGACTAATTATTTGGGAAAGAATTCCCTATTTGACAAGAACTGCTGGAAAAACCAGACAGCAGTTTAGCAGAAATTAGGTTTAGAACAGGAAAACAATATGTACAGTGTCTACAGCAAGGTGAATAAAATGAAACTGAATACTATGCAATTGTAATCATCAAGATTTTACCAAGAAAAAAATTGAAAAAAATGCACCTCTCCCCCTTCATTTCAAAGGTGGTGGTCTACAAGTATGGAATATTACATATGCTATCAGAATATTACGTAGGATACAATATTTGGGAAGTAAGAAAAAGGGGATAACAGTCAGTCAACAAGCATTTATCAAGGGCCTACTGTGTGTCAGATATGATATTAAGGGCTGAAGATACAAAGAAAGGCAAAAAACCAAAGTCCCCACTCTCGAGAAGTTCATAGTCTTGCAGGTTAAATGGTTGAAGCCAAATACAAAGAAGGAACTGGGAGGATCTCCCCATACAATCTTTGTTTACTCTGAAAAAATTTTTTATAACCAGCCCTCTAGGGTGTTTCAGTACTAGAAAGTTTGTTATATAAATTTTATTTATATTTATATAAATTAATATTTATATATTATATATTTATATACAATGTACACTGTTACGGGTTGAGTTAGAGCTGAGCCCTGTCCTCCTCAGACCTCCAGGCCCAGGGGCCTGCTGAGATTAACTCAGGGCTTTGGGATGGGGGTGGAGCCAGGAGGAGGGGTCTCGCCTTTGTTGCCTCCCTGGCAATTCCAGGTCGGACCTGCCTGACCACGTGGAACTTCCGGCTCTCTGGCAGAGCATGTGGAACTTGGACCACATGGAGTTTCCGGTCTTTGCCTGGACTGCCTGCCCGCAGGGAGCTTTGGGTAGTGTGGGAGGAGAGTAGGCGGAGTCAGGGCGGTCCTAGGACCCAGGTGTATTAGCTTTACCTGTCTTTCATCCACGTAACCAAAGAATGTACCTACGTCACTAAAGGTATAAATGTGCTGCTTGCTGAAATAATAAACGGAGTCATTCACCATCTTGTTCGGCTCCCGCCCCGTACATTGTCCGCGAGATCAGGCCCTTTGGTTAGGCAGAGGCCTGGGGCTTGGGGGGAACCCCGAGCGTAGTCACGAGGCTTCGGAAGCTCGTGACAAGTGGCGTCCAACGCGGGATGGAGATACAGATTTGGCCACGTCTGTGTGTTCCCGCGGCAACCAAGGTGCCTCCTTCGGGGAACAAGAAGGAGACGATCAGGAGGGAAGACTACGCGTGCACGCACAGCCTTGGTCCAGGTTCAACTCAGCGAGAAATGCTTTATCTCTCGTCTCCACGGACAACTCAGCTTCAACAAAGCTGATGAGGTAGGAGGTCTATCTTCTTATCACGGGGCAGTACGCATCCTTTACAGACTCTAAGGACTTAGAGACATTCCATAGAATACTTCACAAGCTTAGCAAGAAGCAAGGATGCATGATTTATTTGAGAAAAGTTAGGGGCATCACATCACAGCAGCAGCTGCAGACACTGAAGTTCCTCAAAACAAAAGTTTTACAGACTTTTGGGGCTATTGGAACAGAGCAAGAGGAGGGACTTGCAAACTTGGCAGATTTAAAGGACAAGATACCAGAAAAAGGCAACTTAGACTGTGATCCGGAGGAAAGAATGAAGTCTCCTTCGGCCCCTCCCCCAACTCCTCTACACATATTCAATCAGCGCATTTGGGAACTTAAAATACATTACAGGAAAGTTCAGAAGAAGCTAGCAAAGGAAAAATATCTCCTAAACAACTGGAAGAGACCAATGGGGATTTGCCCCAGATTATTTTAAAAGCAGGGTCTTCACAACCCCAGCAAAGCATGGCACCTGGCCTCTGTTACATCAGAGGGCCAAGCACTTTGTATATAGGATTCAAAAAATCCTCTGTCTCTGTGTCTCTGTCTGCGTCTCTGTGTGAGTGTAATCAGCCACCCTGTAATCTTCCTTATCTCTTTCTCTCCCTTCCTGACCCCAGGCTCTTCGGAGGAGCGAGTGGGGCGGGGGAGAGAGAAAGAGAGAGAAAAAAAGTAGTTTTGGAAAAGTGCTGGAAAATAATGCTCTTTCTTTTTCACTTCATTCCTTCAAATGTGGCCAGTTTGAGGGATCTGAAGAGAGAAAAGAAAGAAAGTGGGAACTTTTCCCTTAAAATTTAAGTGCAAATGTGTTCTAATTTGGCTTAAGATAAAATCAGAATTTCTTATACCATTTGGCACTAAGGAAAATTCAAAAAATGCGTGAATCTCTAATAAAGAGACACTCTGAGTCTTCCAGTACAAGGAGAGGGGACAAGGTACCACTGGATTCTCTTTTTTCCAGAGTCCTACTCACCTTTGACTGGCAAATTCAAAGTTCTCTCTTTCAAAAAGTTTTAAGCTGTTGCTCATTTTAATCTTTAAGTTTTAAGGTGAAAAGTAAGCCAGCTGGGGAAAGGGAAAGCTGGGTGAGTGTGTAATTTATTTGCTTGAAATGTTCAAGGTAGTTTGGAAAGAAAGATTGTAATTGGAGATACAGAGGGTAAAAAGTAAAAAGAAAAGAAAAAAGTTAAGGTAAAAGTTTGGGAAGGTGAGAGAGACTGGTATGGAGGAGTTTGATTGTGGGGATAGAGGCCGTCCACGTGGCTTGCTTGGGGTCCACGTGGCTCTGGGCCATCCCCTCCCCCACTCCACCTTAGGAGCTGAAACTAAAAGAAATTTGTAACCTGTAGTTAATGATGAAAGGTTTTATTGTATCTCTGGGTATTTGCTATCAGAAAGATTTTGATTCATTAAGCTCTGTCCATGTAAGGTATGACTGTGTTAAAAATGTTAAAAATTTTCCTGTTGGTCTAGGAAGCTGGGAAATTAACATAAGCAGGCTCTTTTCTTTTTCAATGGGACTTCCCGGCCCAAGGTAATTTACCTGTGGCTGAGATTTTTATCATGGATAATCCTGAGTTCCTTTTTTAACTCACCTTTGTCAGTTCTGCTCAGCAACTAAAATTGTTTTAGCTTGCTCCTTTTGCTTAAAAGGAAGTGGCTCACCTCTTTCAAATTTCTTAGGCTTTTTGTTAATTCAAACCCTTTTTTGTAAAAGCGGAAGAACTAAAGTCAGGGATTGGAATGCATAAGATGAAGCTTGGAGAAAGCTAGGTGCAAATAAAGTTTTTTCTTTTCTCTTATAAGTTCATTCATGGCCAGGCAAATATTCCTAATAAAGTATATTTAAGATATTAATGCATTAATATATGTTATGCATGTATTTCTATATTAACGTATTAATATAGAAATACCAGAAGTCACAGGATCAACAATTCCTATGATTCATTAAGCTCTGTC
Organism: Trichosurus vulpecula; assembly: GCF_011100635.1. Taxonomy (NCBI): domain Eukaryota; kingdom Metazoa; phylum Chordata; class Mammalia; order Diprotodontia; family Phalangeridae; genus Trichosurus; species Trichosurus vulpecula. The sequence goes on from NC_050573.1 coordinate 565,664,437, forward strand.
CATGTAAGGTATGACTGTGTTAAAAATGTTAAAAATTTTCCTGTTGGTCTAGGAAGCCTGGGAAATTAACATAAGCAGGCTCTTTTCTTTTTCAATGGGACTTCCCGGCCCAAGGTAATTTACCTGTGGCTGAGATTTTTATCATGGATAATCCTGAGTTCCTTTTTTAACTCACCTTTGTCAGTTCTGCTCAGCAACTAAAATTGTTTTAGCTTGCTCCTTTTGCTTAAAAGGAAGTGGCTCACCTCTTTCAAATTTCTTAGGCTTTTTGTTAATTCAAACCCTTTTTTGTAAAAGCGGAAGAACTAAAGTCAGGGATTGGAATGCATAAGATGAAGCTTGGAGAAAGCTAGGTGCAAATAAAGTTTTTTCTTTTCTCTTATAAGTTCATTCATGGCCAGGCAAATATTCCTAATAAAGTATATTTAAGATATTAATGCATTAATATATGTTATGCATGTATTTCTATATTAACGTATTAATATAGAAATACCAGAAGTCACAGGATCAACAATTCCTATGAAAAAGTTTTTTAGAAATTCTGCAATAACAAAGAATTCAGTTGTTATAATACTTTGAAAATATAGGAGTGTGATTTTCAAACCTTTATCAACATCTAAAGCTGTATTTATGTTTATCTGGAGGTCTATGGTCTAATTTGTGAATGAATCCAAATGTTTAAAGGTTATTTTGCTTTAAGTAGGAGACACATCTCATTTTAAAGCTCTCCAAATAATTTTTCTTCATGAAAGTTTAGTGACCATCCCTGTTTATATCACGATAAATTTTAAATTGTTTTTAAAATGCTCTGTAAAATCTTTTTGTATGATTTTCAGAAGGCCTGCTGAATTTCCACCTGTAAGCTAATTGGTTGCAGTTTTCTGTGAGTTATCCAAGTTCTGGGTGAGATGATATGATGCTTTTTAGTGACAAAAGAGAAGTTGTAGAATATTTCTGTATTAATGGGAAAAAGTTAAATGTGGATTTGAATTCATTCCATCATCTAAAACATAAAGATAAAGTTATATGGTTCAGTTCTTTCAGATCAGGCATAATTAGAGAAGGATAGGAAGATTGAAGAGAAACTGATGCAAATGTGTTAGAGCAGTAATTTATGATCTTAAGGGGAAGATTTTATGAACAAGGGAGAAAATGCATACAAGCTATTTAGAGCTAGTTTTAAGGATGTTCCTGAAGCAATGTGAGATTATATTCATTCAATCTTGCCATTCACAGACTTTATGGGACTGTTAACTGACTGTCTTTCTGAGTCTAACTCCAGGTGTGAGTATCAAGGAAGGCTGACCCAAGATGCCAGCAGCCCTGTGAGAGGGCAAGCATGAGCTGCAGGTATGATTTCTTGGCAGGGTTGAGAGGGCAACTGTTCAGCATGTGCTGAGGTGGGACCGTTTTGACCTGATGCCTTACTTAAAACCTGGCAGTCTAAGCCTGACTCAATGCAGCTTGCAGTTTAACATGGCCTCTGCCTGGAGTTGACAGGAAGCTGGGGAAAATATAGGCCCCTTACTCTAAGTCCCTACTCTCTTGGTGGCGAATTTCTATAATCAGAAGGTTTTGTAAGCACAGTGAATATCTATTAATACTAGTTATGGAACATCTTAGATTACTATAGGATTGGGATCAGTGTTTTTGTATAGGCATAAGTTAGATTTTCTCTCAGTAATGGTATGGAGACAATTAGGTCAAGGGCTTGTGAGAATATTATTTTGCTATTTGGTTAATATCAAGTTTGTCTAAGCCATCAAAGAAAAGTTTATGACATTATATGTACTGTGTTGAAAATTGGTTATTTAATGTGTTTATGTATGTACTAGAGTTTCATCCCTCTGGTGGGAAAAATTAATGATGAGTAATGTAAAGTATAAGAATTTGGGTTCTGATGTGAATTTCTTAAACAGAACAATTGGTCAAGGTTCCAATTTTGAATTTGTAAAATGATCAGGGTTATAAGGATTAGAAATGGTAACTTAAAATTCTGCTAAGATTACTCTTGTAGGGGAATGGACAGAAAGCTGGTTCCTGCAAGAAGAGAAGAAGAAGAAGCCTCTGCTGGAGATGTCTGCAGCAGATGCCAAGGACCAGAAGACTTGATGCTCCCTGCTGGACAGCTATACAGGAAAAGACTTTTTGAATCTTAAAGGGACAATTACATCATTGCTTTTCCTTTTGGGTTTATGTATCTGTATTTACAAAGGGGACTGCCCCCTTTGATTTATCAATGTGTCATTCAATCTTTCCAATGTTTATTTATTAGGGGATAGTTAAAGGAAAAAATTGGGATGTACCTGTAGTGGTGAGGTGTCAGCAAAGACAAAAAGGGGAGTACAAGTAATTGAGTGGAATATTGAAGTAGCAGAACAGTAGTTTCAAAAAATTATTGCTTTTTTCAAAACATTTACCCATTTCCTAATGTATTCTTGACTATTTTCCATACAGTACCTTATGGTTTTTTTTTGTTAGGTCAAAATAAGTTTTTGTCTACCTTGTGTCCTTAGGATAATGAATGCTATGTTTAAGCCTTATTTCATAGTCAGAACATTACAGCAGAAATTACCCAGGTGTTACAATTGGCCACTGAGGAAGGAGGGGTAGTACTTGAGAATTTACAACCTGACAGTGTTATAGACAACTTTGAGTCATATTAAGATCTTTTTAACCCTCAATTGGCTTAGTCATGTCTTAGAGACTGTGGCCATTGTGGGGGCTTTGCCTTTTTTGCTATATTGTACTCTTTTAGTGACGAGTATATTTTTGGGGCCCTGTATACAACCATTGAGTCAGTATCTGTTGACTCTTGTTGCAAACAGAAAAGGGGGAGATGTTACGGGTTGAGTTAGAGCTGAGCCCTGTCCTCCTCGGACCTCCAGGCCCAGGGGCCTGCTGAGATTAACTCAGGGCTTTGGGATGGGGGTGGAGCCAGGAGGAGGGGTCTCGCCTTTGTTGCCTCCCTGGCAATTCCAGGTCGGACCTGCCTGACCACGTGGAACTTCCGGCTCTCTGGCAGAGCATGTGGAACTTGGACCACATGGAGTTTCCGGTCTTTGCCTGGACTGCCTGCCCGCAGGGAGCTTTGGGTAGTGTGGGAGGAGAGTAGGCGGAGTCAGGGCGGTCCTAGGACCCAGGTGTATTAGCTTTACCTGTCTTTCACCCACGTAACCAAAGAGTGTACCTACGTCACTAAAGGTATAAATGTGCTGCTTGCTGAAATAATAAACGGAGTCATTCACCATCTTGTTCGGCTCCCGCCCCGTACATTGTCCGCGAGATCAGGCCCTTTGCTTAGGCAGAGGCCTGGGGCTTGGGGGGAACCCCGAGCGTAGTCACGAGGCTTCGGAAGCCCGTGACAGTACACTTATATATTTAAACTAAATATATAAAATTATATAAAGAATACATAATTCTATAGATAATTTATAAAACATACAGTATACATAGAATTCTACTATATAATATAGAATTATACAGAATTCTATCGAAATATTATTTAGAATATATAGATAATATATCACATAGAGAAATAGAATTCTGCAAGTACAGCATACTGTATTGGAAAGGATTCTGAATTTGGCGTCAGAAGGCCTAGGTCTGAATCTGAGTTCTGCCATTTGCTACCTGTGTAACCTTGTACCATTTTGGGCCTTAGGAAATAAGGGGAGCCAGGTCAGATATCATGACTTCTCAGGTCCTTTGTGCCATGATATTTGTGACCCCACTGTCAGAGACCAGCCTTTGATGAAAAAGCTTCTTGAATGGAGATCTCCATCGCTATGCCAACTCTTTTCCCAGACTGGAAGACCTCTTGAATCATTCCTAAGCTGCAACTTTGCAATTAAACCACTGGATGTCAGGACAACACAGTACTTGGTAACCATGCTTGCATGCTAAGATTCTTCTGTCAAGCTGTACTTTTTATCTAGTGGAATCCAGATTTTCCTTTTAAAATTCAAAATGTTGACTTCTCAACTCTAATTCTTAATTATCATGACAAATTGTCTTATATGCACATTAATATTGATTTTCCTTCCTCTTTTATCTTCTTACCTGCATCCCCCATCAATTCTCCACCCTCACCCTCACCCCACAACCTATAAGGGAGAAAAATAACACAGCTGTCTGGAATATTTTTGACAAAGGTTGCTCACAAAAGAAGTTATCCTTCTCCTAAGATAGATTATATGGTTATTATTGGTGGCAAGTGAGATGGGACAAGGTATTGTGAATTTTTGTATTATTTAAATGATTTCCAAAGAACTATTTTCAGGCTCACACACACACTCACACACTCACACAAAAATCTATAAACATTGTTTTCAGCAGCATGTATATTAAAAAAATCAAAATGATATTTAATTGACAGCAGGTTAGGGAATAAGAATTGTGCTGAATTTTTTTTTTTGCTTTGATAATTTCATTGACTTTCAATTACCCCAGATGATTAACCATTTGCACATGGTTGGGAAGAATGGGCTGAATGTAAAATAGATCTCATGTACGATCGTTTAGCTTCTTCTTCCAATTTCTTTGTTGTTTGGTTTGGGTGGGAATGAATACAGGAACATGTAGAAGTATGAATGCATTTGTTGCAGGAAGATTTTTTTTTCTTGCTGTATCAGTAAGGCAAGATTCATGATATCGATGGTGACCATGAATATGCCTGTATAGTTCAGAATTGCAAAGTATAAGAGACTCTCTGTATAGAAGGCTGAAGAAGTAGAACATTTATTCAGACACCAAAGGATCAAATCCCCAAACCAATAACCCCAGTTTGACACAGCAGTAATTGTATCCCAAAACCAGTAAGTCCACCTCAATGTAACAGCAAGGAGATTAAAACACAACATCACAGCAAAGAGCCAAGCCATTCTGTAAACTTCTCTTCCGCTAGGGCCTCCCTGTAAACACTCACTTAGGAATCCTAACTGTCTGCTTGCCTGTGTCCCCTCCTCCCACAGTTCTGAAAGCCCTTCCAGTTCTCTCTCTCTGTCTCTCCGTCTCTGCATCTCTCCCAGTTCCTGTCTCTCACAGCTCTCTCTCTCTCTACTCTGCATCGTCATCTTCTCCTCCTCCTCCGTCTCCTCCTCCGTCTCCTCCTCCGTCTCCTCCTCCGTCTCCTCCTCCGTCTCCTCCTCCGTCTCCTCCTCCGTCTCCTCCTCCGTCTCCTCCTCCGTCTCCTCCTCCGTCTCCTCCTCCGTCTCCTCCTCCGTCTCCTCCTCCGTCTCCTCCTCCGTCTCCTCCTCCGTCTCCTCCTCCGTCTCCTCCTCCCAGATCCCTCATCTCCACTCTCTGCAGCTCTCTAGTCTCCACAGCTTTCTAGTCTCTCTCCAAAGCTCTCTAGTCTGAGCTTAATGGCTACCCACAGGGTATATATATACCCTGTGTAGGCCTGGGGCTTAGCACCTACTTAGCAAATGGGCCTTCCTACAAAGAAGCCTCTCCTAATCAAGCTTCCCTTAACTAGCTCCACCTGAGGCCTAATAAGTGGGTGGGGAAGATTTTTGATCACAGTAGCACCACACTTGCTTATTTCTTCCTTTTCTTTTCTTATTTTTTTTCTTGACACATCCACCCAGTCAACTTCATTTTATTTATTCATCAAATATTTATTATTAAGTGATAGTTCATGATCCAAAGGTTCCCAAAGTGGGCAATGCCACCCCTTGGGGGGCACTGGAATGATGGGGGGCAGTAGAAGTCTCATGGCAATTGGGTGGTATTGAATAAAAATAAGGGCATGGTGGAAACGTAAGGAAAGAAAAGAAGAAAACTTTGAAAAATTATTCATACATGTTTCATCTGTTGTGTAACAGAGTTAAAGTCATATATTATTTTCCAAATAAACACACAAAATGCATGTTATAACTGATCAGCAAGTGCTGGCAGGCAAACATGTTACACATTGTCTGGAAGTCCAGCATGCATTGGCAGGAATATGTGCATGCAATGACTTGTTTACAATATGATACTATGCGGTTACATGGTACAATATTGTGTCATCAAAATTTCAATGCAGGAAAAAAAACCACAAGTTTACAATAAATTATTAAATTTAAGATGCATCTTTTAAAAAAATATTTTATTTTTTTTGAACTGACACATATTTCAAAAAAATCATTAAAGGGTTAAAGAAAGTAGATTTCCAGGGGAGGTGCTGAGTATTCTTTTTTAAAAGGAGCAGTAGACCAAATAAGTTTGGGAATCTCTGATTCATCACAACATCTAACAGTCTATCTTGTGACTTCAGGTATTTTCCCTGACTTTCCTCCTGGAACTCTCTTCTTGTTCATCTCTGCCTCCCGACTTCCCTGACTTCCTTCAAATCCCAGATAAAATCCTATCTTTTGCAAGAAGCTTTTCCTGCTCCTCCTTAATCTTAGAGCTTTCCCTCTGAGATTATTTCCAATTTATCCTGTATATATTTTGTTAGTACATAGTTATTTGCACATTTTATCCCCTGTTAGACGGAATTTCTTGAGGACAAGGACTGCTTTTTCAATGTTCTTTATATTCCCCAGTCCTTAGCATGGTGCCTGGTACATAGCAGATATTTAATAAATGTTTGTTAACTTGACTTGCCTATGCTGCTTAAAGTTCATCAAGATGAACTTTATTATAGTCTTGAGGAAAGAACCATCAGAAAGACAGAGCTCCTGAAAAAGGATAATCTATTTAGTTTACAAGAAGTCTAACAAATACAAACAAGTTTAATCAAATAAGAAATAGAAAATTTGCACTCCTTTAATAGTATTAAGAACAGAACAGTTAAATCAAGGGAGATACTGAAACTCTAGCCCCTATGAAAAATCAAAACATAGTATGAACATTAAAAAGTCTGAGATCACCTCATTTTATGGAGAAGGACACCAGTCATCTCTCCAAGTAAGAGCCAATTACTTGTTTAGGTATACTACAAAAAGCATTCATATCAAGTTGTATGACTCCACCAAAAAATAAATTAAACAACCCTTTCATCTGGTGAAATTTTTCCCTAAATATTTCAAAATATAACATGGGTAAAACGTGAAAAAATTTGAACACATGCAAAGGAAAGATACAGACTGACCCCTATAAGCTGGAATTTGGAAGTCACATTGATTCAATGGATGAAAGTGATAACTATAAATACTTTGTTCTCCTCCAGGCAAGATGCATTAAGCATAAAAATTTCAGGAAGAAGGCTGTGGCTGAAAATATTAAGACTTTTGCTGGCATTCTGATATGAAAGCTGAATGGGAAGAATTTAAAGCAGCCAACACCAACCTGATACCAATCTCAGTGTACCCTTCCAGAATTATAAATTGAATTGTAACGAATCTTGAAAGTGCCCTAACAACAACAACAAAAAAAAAAAACTACATAACACTAACAAAAACATCACCTTAAGGAAGCTATAGAAAGATTAATGCTCCCTCGCCAAAATGGAGGAATGTGGATGACAAACCTCAGAGCACAACAGGTCAAAAACGATGGAAATACTTTTCGGTACTTTTTTGCACTCCTCAGCGACAGGAGGAAGCGAGGGAAGTGTCAAAGCCTGTGGCCTTTCCTTTTTGGATTTTAGGAAAAAAAAATCCTGGAAACCTGTGGCCTTGAAAAATTTAGGCTGTGTCTGTCCGTGTCTTCCATGGAATACACAAACCACTCCCCAGGGCATCAGGAAGTCTATGTTGGATTTGTTGAATATAACTGAGAGTGGCTTACTTCCAGATGGAACCCATGAAATGACTAAGAATGAAAGTGGAATGATCAGGCCCTCCATGGATGACATCTGAATGAATCTGGCCAATAATATAGCCCCCTACCAAAAAAAGCATCAAACAAATGTCTGTCAGAAAATCATAGCTGGTAGTGAAATGGATGAGCAAAAAAAGGACCAATACCTTAAATAATTTTAAAAAGGAGATGGACAAACAAGTTGGAATTTCAAAATCTCCCTTTTGAATTTTATGAATGAATCCAACTAGCAGATAAATTATACCAGAATCTTGTAATCTTGTCTTCTATAACCATAATGAATTAATGCATTCTTTCATGGCATTTGACGGAAAGTATAAAATTATCCCAGGACCTAAATATAGCAGTATATATTACAGCAATTGCCACTATATGACTCATATAAAGCTATCAAGAAATATTACTAAGTACCTGGGTCAAACACCACCATGGTAGAAGCGGTCAATTTATTCTTGACAACTCCTGATGTACATCCTTAGTGGATTCTTCCAAAGCCATATGAATAGGAGTTCTACTATTCCACAATTTTCTAACCCTTTTACTGAGTACTGAGGTAGTCTATATTTTCAGTACCACATTCAGAGTCTAATCAAAATATCAGTATTCCCTTGAGGATGTCAACATCTACAAAGCGGCAGTATTTTTTCAATTGCCCCATTTATAGTTTCACAGCATTGCTCCATCACATCACTATTTAACCAGTCACCAAAGGGCAGTTCACTAACTGATGAAACAAGTAAGCAATTCTCCAAAGAAGGTGACACGTAAAAGTCTGAGCAAATTAATAGCAAGAAGCAGCAACAGCATTCCACTTGTACATCAACCGGCAATTAGCATTGTCATCATAGTAGCACTACTGATTAACAAGCACTTCATATAGAGATGCAACATAAGGTAAGAGCCCAAGCTCAGCAAAAGATTAGTACACAGAGGAAAGAAAACAAAATAATTCAAAACAAAATAGATCCAAAAATAAAATAGCCTTCAAAACAGTCCAACTGATAACTTCAGTAAGAAGAAAATACAATGGCATAAGAGAAAAAAAATTAATTATATATTTTAATCCAAAAAATTCAAATTAAAAACACAGTATTCAATAATTTTCCTCAAAAGTATTCATGTTGGGCTAAATTCAAATTTATGTTCAAGCTGTAAAAGGAAAAACTTGCAATTAATATAAAATTGAGAATTTGAAAAATCTAAATGTATATTTTCAGTACAGGTATATTCACTACATGCAGAGATCATGAAGGAAATTCTGTACTAAAAATACCAGGAAGAAAAAAAAACGTATTTTAAATTACCAAAGCAGAGAAAAGAAAGTCCAAAAATCAAAAATATTGTTGATGAATTTCCTACCTTGTAACCACTAGGTGGAGAGGTCTAGCAATGTTTGGAATTTTAAGGGAAAAAATTAAGAGGTACTCTCTCTCTCCTCACTCAGTTACTGCTATCGTTCCCTAGCCTGCTGTTTCTGCATAGGAGAACAATTAAGGACCAGGATCTTTATACCAGGGAGCTTATAACAGTGAGTAATAAAAACAAAGCCATAAGGTTCTTTCTCAGTCTGGGGGATGTAAGAAATGGGAGGAGGAGTTTTGTTTCCACAGAACTAAAAGTGTACTTCCCTCCTCTCCTCCACCCCAGCTTTAGCAGAAACCAGGCCTCAAGGTTGGTCAGGTGAGAGGTCAGAGGCTTGTACGCATGCGCATGCTTTTTGAGAAGGCAGTCAGGGGAATTAGAGAGGCCAAACAGCTTGAACCAGTTCAAGCTTATTTAGGGTCTGGTCTTGGTCAAGAATTCAGGCCTATTGATTTGCATAATTTACATATGTTAAAGAGGGAAAGTAGGGAAGTAAAAGAATATAGTTTAATCCTAAACTAAGACAAGGAAAATCTAATTAACTTCACTTTTGCTTCTGTATCCTTATTATCCTATCTATATAAACTGTATAACCTAGGAAAACTATGTAAAAAACAAAGATTGTAAACTAACCATGACTCTAGCAGGAGTGGAGGGAATGGTTACCCCTGCTCCTGCAGCTGTATCAGTGTGAGTGTACCCACCCTCTTGGGGAGTGTAACTAAAATGCCTTCTCCTGCCTACTCTGGTCCTGAGTTCTTTGGGTGCAAATGGGCAAATCACATGGATTTTCCTGAGGTCAAGGGATGCAACAGGCAGTGGAAGTTTGCCAGGCTTACTCCTGGATCTTGTATTGGGGTGTCCTGTGATCCCTGCTGCAGTGTTAAGAAGGCTACCGCTCTGGATTCCCTTGGTGAACCCTGTGGTCTGCACAGCCTTCTGAAGGGGACATCACTTGGGACTTCTGGCCCTGTCTTGGGAGCCTTGTGATCTTACTGCCTTCCTAAGGGGCCATCACTTGGGTCCTCCTTAGGGTCTGACCCCTAGGAGGCCCTGTGATCCCCACAGATTAAGGGGGGGGGGACTACCACTTGGTCTTCCTCTGGGAGTCCTGTGGTCTGCACAGCCTTCCCTAGGGATTATCACAGGGTTCTTCCTCAGGATTTTGGCCCTGCCTAGGAAGTCCAATGATTCCCCAAGCTGTGTGTTCTCACAATTTAGGGAAGTCCAGTGATCCCCAAAACCACGTTTCTCACAGGGAGAAGGGAAGAAAGGGTAGGGAGCAGGAGGAGAAATGCTTTCCTTTCCCTGCCAGCCTTCTCAAGCAAAGAAAGTTCATCCTTTCTGTTCAGAGAAGCCCTTCCCTGGTTCTTCTGTCACAGCCCCATGCTTTCAATTAAATACATAATAAATCACAAAGCATTTTTGACTGGTTTTAGTTTTACATCACACATAAGATGCTTTCAAAGGCATGAATTAAATTATTTTCAAAAGACTTAAGAAACAATGAAAGTTTGGAGTAAATGCCGGCCAACCACAGGCAAGGGTGGAAGCAAAGAGTGTAGGCCAACTGCAGCACTTCAGAAAGAATTCAGAGAGAATCAGGCCAGCCCCACCTCTTAGCAGAAGGTTGAACAGGTTCTCCAGAAGCCATGATAACAGCTATTTAAAATATGCAGGTTCCACTTGCTTCTCTGCCTTACTTATTCCTTCTCCATCAGAGTACTCCTCCATCTGCCTTTCTCTGAAGGAAGAGACCCGAAGCTTTTCATATTCATGCTGTTACCAAGCGCCACGTCCTCCCTTTGCAGTCCCAAAGCCCATCTCAGAATTTAATTCCAAGAGGTCCCACTCTGACCAACTCCTGTAATCATCAACTCCTCTCATACATATTTCCTTGTCTTAGAGGTTACAGGCCTCTCCGGGGATTGAATTTTGTGGTCCTTTGCACAATCAACTACAATATTCTTGATGTCTGAAATAATATAACAGCATAAAAATAAGTATCAATGTTTAATAAAAACAAGTATGATTAAACCAGCATTTCAGGCAATCACTTTGAGTTGTTCCTTATAAAAGATGCAGACCAACAATCTATGCTTGAGATATTGCTGCTGTTCAATTGTGTGCCACTCTTCATGACCTCACGGACCATACCACACCAATGTGGTCCATAGGGTTTTCCTGGCAAAGATACTGGAGTGGTTTGCCATTTCCTTCCCCAGTGGATGAAGGCAAAGAGAGGTTAAGTAACTTGCCCAGGTCACACAGCTAATAAGTATCTGAGGCCAGAGCTGAACTCCAGTCTTCCTGACTCCAGACCCAGTGCTCTATCCACTGAGCCTTCTAGCTGCCTACATAAGATAGTACAAAGAAAGTGTCATTTGGCAGGATAGTTCAGTGGCTACAAGGCTAAATTTCAGGCAGGGCATAACACATACACATCACAGCAGTATATTTACACGTATAAACGAAAGCAAACATTCATAACTGGAAGCAGAAATAAAACAATAATATCTGTTGGAATACAAAAAATAACATATGGAGAAACATTAGGACACATGTGAATGAGCAAATAGCAAAATTAAGTATACTTAAAATAGCCTATAATATAGGCAAGACACCAGTCCAAAAACATAAATAAGAAAATAATAAAACGGGAGCATACTTAAACAGATAATTAACACACTCATCAGTGATTACATGCAGTTATGTGCCAGGCACATACTACAGGGGCAAATGTTAGCATTATCATCCGACCACATTCCTCCAGAGTCCCCTGGAACATCATAAATTAGACTGGTCACTAGTCTAATAGATCTGACTCTCATGCATCCTACAAACCTGCCTTCTGCTACGCTTGAATGAATTGGTGTGCTCACAATCCCCATCAGAACTATATCCTTGCATCTCTAAACCTGAACTCAGGGAAGGTCCGGGATGGCTGGAAGTATCATTCACAGAGGTTGCTGTTTGTCCTTCATTCTCAAAGAGGACCATGATGTCATGACATGCAAGTGAGTTGGATTTAAGTGAGGGAGGGCTGTGCAAAGTCACCAGCCTCACTTTCTCCTTGAGAGCCATCTGGATCCAGCGGCAAGATGTAGATCAGGACAACTGGAGATGGCCCAAGTTGCAGTGGGGAACCTTGGCCTTTTCAAGCTAAGGTCTTGGGGGTGCCTGTATACTAGGAGACTAAAGTTGAAGTTCCAGTCAGGAAAACTGTTGTATCTGGTTTCAATTGTCTCCCCTTATTCTGAACCAGTGCCACGAGGTACCAATGGACAAAGGTCCATTTCTCCAATTCCAGATAGCTTTCAGAGGACCTGGGGGGGGCGGGGTTCTTGATTGCCTCTCTGATGTCATGCACTGATTCCTAGCAAAATACACGCGGCACAGCTCTGGAACACTCCCAAGACCAAGACTGTCAGGAGATGCCACTGAGTGAAAGTTAAGAGCTATGAGTGCTGGGGTTAATAGCTGCCAAGACATGATGTTTTCCCAGTTTGTGAGTGACAACCTGTACTAAAGAGTTTTCTCTATAGGATATTCTGTGGTGCTTCAAGAAAAGGTTAAGAATATAATCAACATGAAATGTTTGCTAAGAATATTTCTGATGTTTGTTTAATTTCCTTTTCTGTTTGAATTAAATACTTGTATTGATTCTATGCTGTGGTTTACCTGGACTTTTTTTTTTAAGCATGGTAATAACCATCTAGACATGATTTAATATTGTTACAAAAAAATGATTCAATGCCTTAGTTTACCTAACTTTCTTAAAACACAACTATCTATTCCTGAATTAATAATTTTACTAATAAATAATAAAACTGGTATTTATCTATAATTTTAAAGTTTGAAAATGTTTTACATGCCCTATCTCATCTGAGCCTCTTGACAATTCTAAGAGATGGGTATTACATGCAGTTTTATGCCTATTTTACAGATAAAGAAATAGAGGACTAAAAAAAACTCGAGTGACTTGCTCCAGATCACCCACCTCCTAAGTGTCAGAGACAGGCATGGAATCCAGGTTTTCCTCACACCAAATCCAACTCTCTACCCATAATGCCACACTGCCTCTCCCATTGATTTTAGAGGGCCTCAGTTGCACATCTTGGCTTGAGACTCAAGCCTTATTTCCAAAACACATCACTTAACTCCTGTCTACCAAAGTTGTTATACAAACGACCATTAAAAATAGTGAGGCGAGGCAGCTAGGTGGCGCAGTGAGTAGAGCACCGGCCCTGGAGTCAGGAGGACCTGAGTTCAAATCCGGCCTCAGACACTTGACACATGTACTAGCTGTGTGACCATGGGCAAGTCACTTAACCCCAATTTGCCCTGCCAAAAAGCAAAAAAAAAAAAAAATTAGTGAGGAGCTAGCAAACTCATTTACCCAAGAAAACAGCAAACAGAAATCATTATTATGCAAATATTATATAGATGAGAATATATCAGAAAATATACAAAAGTGAATGAGTTCTTTAGATGGAGTGAAAGGAGATCTCATTTCGATTGAGAGTATCTGTTCTTTTGAACTCAGTAATGCATCGGCCACCACCCTAGTTCAGATCTGAATCACCTCTAACCTGGCTTCCTCTTTGTCTTCTTATCTCATCTGTCCTCTCTCACACACAACTGGCAAAGTGATTTTCATAAGTTCAGATCACTCCTCTACTCAATAAACTCCTTTTGCTTTTAGGATGAAACTCCTCTTTTTGGTATTAAAAGTCCATCACAATATGGCCCCCCATAATTTTCCAACCCAACTGGCTTTCTTCCTGTTCCGCCCTGAAGCATTCCCTCTCTCCTTCATGCGCCTTTGCATTAGCTATCTCCCTTCCATACCTGGAATGTATTCCTTCCTCACCTCTATGTCTTAGCATCTCATAGTTCCTTCAAAGCCCCTACTCAACCACCACATTCTATGTGAAGTCTTTCATCATTCCCCAACTCCTAGTGTCCCCACATAAGAATATCTTTTATTTCTTTTGCACGTATTTATGTATACACATGTGGTCTCCCCAGTAGAACTCTAGTTACTCAAAAAATATCCCAAATAGTGAGTTAACCCATCAATCCATGTAAAAAGTAAATAGAATTTGGAAGTTATAGATGAGAACAACAGTAAAACATCGATAGTTCTGGGAACCCAATCATCCTTGAACGTTGCTGCAGATCCAAAGAGTGTGACGAGAATGTTTAAGTTGTGGTGGATCTATGGAGTGCAGAGACTGACATACATCGCTGAAGTCCTCCTCTCTCTGCCTCTTTCCTCCACTCTCTTGGGCACAAGAGAGGTAATGCTTTCCTTCATTTTGGGGGTAGTAAATTTGAAGGAAATTGCTTCTTGAACTATTCAGCCAATAAGGCTGATAAAATATTTGTAGTGGCATTTTTTTTTGGTAATAGCAAAGTACTAGAAGGGAAGCGAATGGCATCAATTTGGGGAATGACTGAACAATTTTTAGTGAATGGATATAATGGGATATGTGCCATTAAAATGACAAATATGAAAAATTCTTAGAAACTTGGGAAGACTTGTATGAGCTGAGGTGAGATGAATTTAACAGAACCAGAAGAAAATTTATATGATGTCCACAATAATACAAATGAAAATACTGTTGATTCTGATTAATGCAGCTGCCAGTTATGACATCACAGCACTTGTTTGGTAAACCGTGCTTTCCATCTATCGACAAAGCGGTGGGAGGTGAGATAATGAGCACGGGGGGACACATGTATCTCTAGATATGACCAATGTATTGATTTGTTTTGCTTCATTGTACCTAATTGTTAACATTGGCAGCATGGAAGTCATTGGAACGTGACAATGATCTTTTAAAAAGGAAAAGTACATCAATCAACGTTTTACAGAGTTTTGACCCATACCCTCCCTCTCTGTATTAGTATTCTCGCCTATACTAATAGTGGTAGCTGGCATTTACATAGCGCTTTAAAGTTCACAGAGCACTTTATATGTGCTATCTCATTTGATTCTAGCCTAATTGTGAGGTAAGGGGCATTATTTTCCTCATTTTATAGGCTGAGAGAGGATAGATGATTGACCAGGGTCACACAGCTGCTAAATAAGTGTCTGAGGCAGGAGCAGGACTCAGGTTTTCCTGACTACAAGTCTAGCCCTCTCCACTCCCTTCCTTCCTTCCTTCCTTCCCTCCCTCCCTCCTTTCCTCCCTCCCTCCTTCCCTGTCTCCCTCCTTTCCTCTCTCCCTCCTTTCCTCCTTCCCTCCCTCCTTCCTTCCTTCCCTCCCTCCCTCCTTTCTTCTCTCCCTCCTTTCCTCTCTCCCTCCTTTCCTCTCTCCCTCCTTCCCTCTCTCCCTCCTTCCCTCCTTCTCTCCCTCCTTCCTTCCCTCTTTCCTTCCCTCCTTCCTTCCTTCCCTCCCTCCCTCCTTCCCTCCCTCCTTCCTTCCCTCTTTCCTTCCTTCCCTCCTTCCTTCCTTCCCTCCCTCCCTCCTTTCTTCTCTCCCTCCCTTCCTCTCTCCCTCCTTTCCTCCTTCCTTCCCTCCCTCCCTCCTTCCTTCCTTCCCTCCTTCCTTCCTTCCCTCCCTCCCTCCTTTCCTCTCTCCCTCCTTTCCTCTCTCCCTCCTTTCCTCCTTCCCTCCCTCCCTCCTTCCTTCCT
The DNA here is from genome assembly GCF_011100635.1 of Trichosurus vulpecula. Classification (NCBI taxonomy): domain Eukaryota; kingdom Metazoa; phylum Chordata; class Mammalia; order Diprotodontia; family Phalangeridae; genus Trichosurus; species Trichosurus vulpecula. The sequence continues at coordinate 565,680,194 of NC_050573.1, forward strand.
TCCCTCCTTCCTTCCTTCCCTCCCTCCCTCCTTTCCTCTCTCCCTTCTTTCCTCCTTCCCTCCCTCCCTCCTTCCTTCTTTCCTTCCTTTCTTCCTTTCTTCCTTCCTTCCTTCCTTCCTCTTCCTCCTCTCCCTCTGTCCACATAGGGAATCATACCCTTACCTGCAGGTATTCTGCCAAAGGAATATAAATTTTGATCACTGAAATCTCACAAGATATCTGGGGGTTTGCAAGCTAGATTTCTTTTTTGAAGGACCATGCCTTAAACTCAAATCACTAACTGATTGACCAACATTAGGTACCAGCCCAAGTTTCACCTGGTCATTGGTTGGGTTTTGATGGCTCAGAGTGAATGTAAATGGCAATTGTTTCCGTTTTGGTCAGAAACCTTGAGGGTCTTCCCTGCTAGATTATTTTTGGTTTTTGATTAGGTAAAAGAAGCAATTTTTTTTACCTCATTTCTTACCTAGCCTTAATCACTGAATGGGTGTTGCCCCAGGTAAACTGAGACCTGTTAAAGAACCTAGCTTAAAAAGGCCAACATCCCCCACTGCAACTTGGGCCATCTCCAGGTATCCTGATCTGTATCTTGCCACTGGACCCAGATGGCTCTGGAAGAGAAAGTGATGCTGGTGACTTTGCACAGCCCTCCCTCACTCAAATCTGATTCCCTTGCAAGTCATAACATCTCCTTCCTGATGTCATTGGTCCTCTTTGAGAATGAAGGACAAAGGACAACAACCACAACAACAACAGCACCTGCACATACCAAGTGTTTAATAAGTTCTTGTTAACTTACTGGTCAATTTTGTATATATCTTTTTTCCACATTTATTTGTTTTATTTTAATTAATGGAATAAAACAATCATTTCATAGCATAGTATAATAAAAAAGATGATTGCACATGAAACTGTAAATCTATTACGTACAATTTTGTACATATCTTATATTTACTTATGTGTAAACATGCTGTAGGCCTCTAATAGAAGGTATGCTCCTAGAAGGATTGTCTTACTTTCATCTTTGCTTTGTCAGAACCTTGAACACCCCTGGAGCATAGTAAGATTGATAAAATCTATGTATTCTGCCATTTCAAAAAAAAATATGTATATAGTCTTTAGAGCAGAGACTTTAAAAAAATTTAAGGCAAGCTCTTCTCATTCTTTTCTTGCTGCTGATCTTTGTTTTGAGAAAGATGACAAAATTTCTATCCTATTTTCTCTCTGGCTGCTGCTTCTTCTTTTGGTAAGGTCAAAGTTGAATATTTTTCTCCTTTTTCTCTCTTCTGGGATTTGGGAAGAGCTCAGAAGAAATTTGCCTTCTCTTCTAGCTTTTACTTAGAGCACTCTCACTTTTTTTTTTCCTAGACAGAGAAGCTCAGAAATTCTATTATCTTTTCAAATGACCATGGACCTCTAAAACATCCCTAGCAAGAAAAGTCCCTCAGGACCCTGGGAAGGAATCTTTATTCCTCAGGCCTACCCTCCTCCAGGTATTTTCACTGAAAATTGCAACATCTTTATCCACCCCAGTATTCTGTGAGCATGTATCTTCCCCTCTTATGAATTCTAACTCTTCTCAGCATCCTTCTGTGTATGTCTTCTTTGCCTGATTGTGGTGTGTGAGATGTTGTGTTAGAAGTTGTGAAAGCTCAGTTCCTAAAGACAAAAAGTTACTTGATCGAACTGATTATAATTTTGAAGAAAGTGATTTGCATATTTGCTTTGAATTAAAACTTCTCCAACATGGTCAACATATATTTTAATTCTTTATGCTTAATACCTTTACATTCTTTTTTTTCAAAGAAATATCTATGAAGGTGAGTTGTCAAGTACCATCTGTCAAGTTGTACTACCACCAAAGCTAAGAGATTCCAAGTTCACTTCATTTCAATACTCTTGGAATATGTGTAAAAGAAACATGTGTCCAAGAATAGTGCCTTACTTACAAACTTGATACACATTCAAAAGCCTTTTCATTTTTTTTGAACTTCGCATAGACATATAGCTGTCCTTCGTACATTCGCAATCACATAACTACAAACATTGTATTTGGGTATTGCATCGTAAGGGTGCATAGGACGTAAAAGGCAGATTGTTTCTCTCCATTAGTCCTCTGCACCTCCTGTAGAGTGCATCACAACCTGACCCTCAGCTGGATGATGATGACGACGACAAAAGACAAAACTCACGTACTGAAGTCCCACGTGCTGTGAGGGCTGTCCCTCACTTGTAGCATGGGGGTGTCATGGCGTGGCTTGAAGAGAGGCATAAAAGACATCTCTATCCTCTTCTCCCCCAACTCTTTGCTAAGGGAGACTTTAATTTGTTCTAGAAGGGCAATTTTCCTGTGTCTTACTTGCTTAACATATATGCCTAATAGGGACATTACTTTGTCAAAGAGTATGTACAGTTTATTGACTTTTTAGATATAATCCAAAATCCTTTCCAGAACAGTTAGACCAATTCATAGCTCCACCAATAGTGTACCTACCTTCCCACAGTCTCTTCATTATTTGTCAGTATGACCCCCAGTCCCAGAGCTCATTAGTATGGGACTCTCTCCCCATTGATGGAAATCAATGCCCTGTGCTTACATGAGGAGTGGGGGGAGCTGGTGAGACTGACAGAGAGGAGAGCTCCTCCACCTTCTTTGAGATTTGGTTATTTTGGGTCCTCTGCATTTGCTTCTGGTACTTCTGGCTTCCAGCTTCAAGACAGAAAATGGGGGGGCTGCCAACCCCACTTCAGGTTACTGAAGGGAAAGACTCTGGGAAGAAGCCAACATGAGAGAGCTGGCAGTCTCCATCATGTCCCTGACCCCAGCTTGCAATACTAGACCCTTCAGGGAACTTCTTCTTGGGTCTCTTGGTTTACCTGAGTTACCTTGCTCCTCATGGGAGAGCCCCTTCCCTCCGCATTGTCTAGTATATATTTTCCTATGTATGCCTTCTCTGGCTCCTGATTTGGATGAATTGATTTCTTGGCTAAGTGCTAGATGTGTGTTTATTGCAGAAATGGTGCTTGATGGTAAAGGAGTCATCTTGGATATAGCACTTGGGGTCCCCAACAAGGAAACAGTGAAGTTAGTTTAAAATGGAAAACCATATCCCCTGCACTAATAATATTTAAGGGAGCAGGTAGATAGAATTCTAGCCTGGTACCCCAATCTCTGAGGACAGCAGAGTGGTCACACTTCTGTTGGCCCTAATCTCCTGCTTCCCCTCCTGGCAGGGATTAAAGTCTCCCTTGGAGAAGGGTGGGGGGAAAATAGGCTAGAAATGTCTATTCTACCTCCTCCCAAGCTACATGTGAGAGACAGGCCTCAATATACCAGTTTTGTCTTTGTCATCTTTATAAATATGATGAATATGAGATGAAATTTCAGAGTTATTTTAATACACACTTTACCTTATAATTGGTGATTTGGAGTATTCTTTCATATGATTGTTTATATAACTTTTATTTCCTCCTTTGAAAACAACTTATTCATATCCTCTACCCACATATGCCTGTGAAATGACTCTTGTTCTGCATTTATATCAATTCCCTACATAACTTGGATGTCACACCTTTTTCAACTATTTGCTGCAAAGATTTTTCCCAATTAACTGCTTTTTTCTTTTAATTCTAGTCACAATCATTTTGTTCATACAAAATCTTTGCAACTTTATAGCATCAAAATTGCCCATTTTATCTCTTGTACCTTGGGTTAATTAAGAATTCTCCACCAGCTATAGTTGTGAAAGGCATTTCCTTCAATTCTCTAATTGTTTAAATGATGTGATCTTTTATATTTAAGTTATAACCATTGAAAGTTTATTGTGCTACACACAATTTAAGATGTTTGCCTAAACTTAAATTTAACTGCACCAATAAGGAGATAGCCCCAAACCAATAGGTTTTGGGACAAGGGTTACAGATAGAAATAATGATCTAATATATACCGTATCAAAGTATTTAATGGAGCACTTTTTTGTAGTAACAAAGAACTGGAATTGAAATGACTTACCACCAAATGAACATAAAAAATGGAATCTAGTTATTTAATATGAAATATGAAGAATTCAGAGAAACATAGGAAGATTTGTATGAACTGAAATAAAATTATCTAAGCAGGACTGGAAAAAAATAAACACAACCACTCACTCAAATACCCAGCTGTATGTGACCTAATCAACATGGATGTTTCCTCCCCAGTGACGCAGACTGTAACCCCAATAAGACCTGTCTACCTCATCTGACTGTTATGTGTATCATCCCATAAGGTTCACCACAGGAGGAATCTCTCAGGTGCTGGGCCTCCATCACTTTTTCTTGATCTCAGAAGAATGCCGGAATAGCACATAGACTATTTAAAAGGGGTGGGGAATTTGTTCTGTGAAATTTGGATTCAGTCAAAGGGTTGAACTTGAAGACCTAGAAGGCCACAGGTTCCCCACCCCTGGTTTGGTTCTCTATCCTTTTCACCAATCAGCAAGCACGTCGTATGTCTGTTACTCCAATTTTTCTTTATAATTCCTTATGTGTTATCTCTTTCAATCTGCTCATCTCCATCGCAATCCTCTCTTCAATCACCTTCTGAGTAAGACATATGTTTAATTCTTCAGAAACTGTAGTGCTCCATGACAAATGGGCTATGGCATGGAATAGAATCATTGTTGCTTTCCTTTACATTATTATAGGCATTGTGCAAGTCGTCACAAAACCCTGATAGCATACTGGTACTAAAAAAGATGGGCCTTTGTGTCAGGAAGAAGTCCATAGTTATTAAAGGATTTTTGTTATTTTCCCAAAGGCTGAGCGCATCAGCATCAACTACCAACATATATGCCTATTTATGTGGCATTTTAATGAGACTATTGTAGATAGGAATGGAAGGATCTTTCAAGAAGATATTAGTTGGGAATATAAACCAATCTCCTAATTTGAAGATCCTGCTATTATCTGTCTTTACTGACTATTTTTAAAAAACTTTTAATTCAGTAGAACAAATTACTCACCCTTAGTTCTCTTCCAACAAGGTATGTGCCAAAAAAAAAAATCAAAATTTTTCAAGATTATTTGAAGGACATAACAGATATAACCTCTTGGACAAAATGAGTACAGACTAGGACAACATAAATTAACTGATCGCTGCAAAGAACCTGAAGTCTGGGCAACTGAAAAATCAGTGATTGTTCAAGGTAACTTATAATTAAACATATTCTCTCCTGTCAGCAAAATGTTGTATACATGCATCGCCAGCTAGGATCACTGAATCCTGTGTTTTTAATAGTTTTTTTTTTCCTTTATTAGGAGGGTTCATTCTGCAGGAATGAAGAAGTGTTCTTTGATGTAAAAACAAAAGGCATAAATGATTTTTTAAAGGAATATTAGAAAGTGGGAAAAAGGAGGGAGTTTTATATAGAGATAGATCTATTTAAGGCTGGGCAAAGCCAATTCCCGCATAACAATTAGATAAAAATTTTTCCGAGTGGAAGGCTACCACTGATCAATGTTCACACACTCCCCAAAAGTGCAGAATGTGGTTATCCCAGCATTAAGCACTCTAATTAGCTTTGTGAGGTAGTTCCACCCTATTTTGGTAGAAACCTGGGTCACTATGATATGGAGACAATAAAGTAAGTCATCAACAGGTTTTTTCCAAATCTTTTTCTCATTTCTACTGAAAAGAAATACTAGATAAGGGGTGTTCTGGAAAAGCGCCTGTCCAGAAACATTATTTCTTATTCTGTTGGCTTCCTTTAATTCACTATCAACTAGTTTTGTTAGGGTCAGCTAGGTGGAATAATAGATGGAGTGCCAGGCCTGGAGTCAGGAAGCCTCATCTTTCCGAGTTCAAATCTGGCCTCTGTCACTTACTAGCTGTGTGACCTGGGCAAGTCACTTAACCCTGTTTGCCTCGGTTTTCTCATCTGTAAAATGAGCTGGAGAAGGCAATGGCAAACTACTAGAGTGTGTTTGCCAAGAAAACCCGAAACGGGGTCACAAAGAGTCTGAAAGGACTGAATGATAAAGCTTTGTTGTGGGGGCTGGACCAATGAATAATTGGGGCGGGAAATCCTTCACAGATGCATAGTGGCAGCCACTGGATTATAATTTACAGTCTTAGAGACCTGCCTGAAGCATTGAGAGGGTGAGATTTATTTGCCCCTTAACCACACAAGCTACTATGTGTCCAAGACTGAACTGAAGTATTCTTGACGCCAAGGCCAAGCCGCTACCCACACTGCTTATCGTGTTTGAAGGGGAAAAAAGTGTTAACTTTCAGTGTTTGTATCGTGTGCTTTAAATAGCGCTGGGATTCATACACGCCAAGGTTTTTCTTTTCTGTTGCTGAAATTTACAAGCCGGTCTTTAGAGAGTCCATCCAGCCCGGTGGAAGAGCACCCAAAGGGTGGGAAGGTGGGGGTCCCAGCGTGCCCGAAGCTACTAGTATCCAACGCTTATTTGTAATCTTTATTTTTCCCCCATTTTTGGAAGGCCAAGAGCGTGTACGTGTCTGTGTGTGTATATGTACACGCCTAGACGTGAAACGCAGGTCTAGACCGTCCAGAGAAGGAAGACAGATGCGGCCAAGGCCAGCCCAGCCCCTCGCAGCCCCTCTGGCTCCACCTCCGCAGGCTCCGGGGGAAGAGACACTCAGCCACGTCCCAGATCGTCCTTGAGCAGGCGAGCCCACCACGGGGCCCTCCCTACCGAGGGGTCCCCTCCGCCCGCTTAGCTTGGACGAAGGAGTGGCCGCGCCGAGCAGGGCGTCCCCATGGCCAGCGCCGCGCTCGAAGCGGTCACGCAGCAAATTTGTAGCCTGGGCCCGGTGCAGCCGTTGGAGACGGAGCGCGGCGCGCCCTTGGCCGAGGACGTGGCCGAGCTGCCCGTGCTGGATGCCTCTGGCAAAGCGATCCCTTTCGGGGCGCTCTTCCGGGAGCGCCGGGCCATCGTCGTGTTCGTGCGGGTGAGACCTGGCTGCCAAGTCCCACATCGGCGCGGGGCGGTTTCACCCCCTCTTCCCTGCCTGCAACAGCTTCCTCCGCTGGCCTAGTCTTAAAGTTGCTTCCAACCTACTTTGAGGAGGGGCTGTAGGTTTCTGGGAATCCCGGACAGGCGGAGCTTTATTGCTTTTTTTTCTTTTTCCTGAGTATTATAAGACCTTTCCTGTGGCAAAGGCTCCTAACCTTGGTTCTTTCCTTTGTTGGTGCGGTCTACTGACCCCTTCTCAGATCGATGTTTTTAATACATAAAATACATTGATTACAGAGGAAACCACGTATATTGAAATAGTTATCAAAATTTTTTTTGTAAAATAAGCTCGTGGTCCCACCGAGCCTAGAGAATGAACACGTAGGTTTGTGGCTCCCCCCCCTCAGTACGAGGGTGCTGTTTCTTTTGCTTTTTGAAAGGGGAAAATGCAAAATAGATGTCAGGTTTATCAGCCCCTGGTTTGGAAGATGCTTTTCGCTCCTGTTTTCCTCTTCCCAAATACAACAACAACAAAAAGGTGGTGGATTCTTTCAGTTTTGGTGTGAGTGGTCCCCCCATAACACCTTTTCTAAATTGTAGAGCGTATTGAGTTTATGAAAATTCGGCCCCTTCTGGATGCTCACATCTTGCTGCATTAATGTTTCAGCATTTCTTGTGTTACATCTGTAAAGAATATGTAGAAGACCTGGCCAAAATCCCCAAGAATTTCTTACAAGTAAGTTTCCTAAGTGGGGATAATCAGGGTGTTAATACTGCAAGGGAAAGATTAGTCTGTCAAAAAGCATTTGTTAAGGGCACATGGTCTCAGTATAATGTGACACTGGGTAGCAGACAACACTGACTGTGCGTTATTAGAACCATTCAAAAGCCAAGGATGGTACTAAATCCCAGGCCCAGCAAGTAAGAGGAGTTGAGTAAATAAATGCCATAGGATTGAACCAGATGATGTCTCCACAATGCATGCAAATAGACAGCAGTCAGATCTGGAGAAGTCGGCAGAGACATAGTAATACATGCAGGAAGTAAGGCTCTAAAATCTGTCATTTTCTACTGTTTTGTTGCAGTAATAACAATCCTCTCAGGCTTATACATGCATTCATTTTCACTTTCCCTATGTTTCTCATCCACAGTGGCCACTTGCAGAAGTCTCCAATATAGATGTGAATTTTATTTTCTAAATTCAAACCTCAGCACTTTATGTTCAGCAAAAGTACATTTGATGCTTCTTCTTTGACTAGGATATGTGAAAGTAAAATAAATAGAGAATATCTGATTAAATAACTCTTACTATCAGTTGTTTTATTCTTCCCTCATACACTTTTTATAGTGATAAAGCTCATTAATCATATAACTTAGGGAAATCTTATTTATTGAAGCAGCTGTCTAAATGCAATTTGTGTCTCTAAAATACTTTTAAAATTTATTAATAGCTTTCTTTTGACACAGCAGACACTTCCCAACAAAAGCCTTCCTCCCCACAGACACACATAAATTATATGCCCCTAAACAGTTAAACAAACTTTCTAATAGTTTTCTAATAGTTTTTTTTTTCTTTAAACAACTGATATAACTTGACACTTTGCACTTTTCTAGTTAATTGACTTTTAACAGAAAGAAAGGATGTGTGCTCTCAGTTAATTTGGTACCATTATTTTCTGTTAAATCGTATCTGAATTCTTTTGCCTCTTGGTGACAGCCTCTTTATTTGAATGACCTTCACCTATGGCACCCTGATTTCAAGAAATACTGATCCTATTCTTCCCTGACCCTCTGTTGATTACCTATAAAATCCGATGGCCAAGTTCATTGCTGATTCTTCGGTCCCTTTGAGGCAGCTGGTGGTGCAGTGGATAGAGTACTGGGCCTGGAGTCAGGATGTCCTGAGCTTGCCTCCCACCTCAGGTACTTACTAGCTGTGTGACCCCTGGGAAAGTCACTTAACCCACAGTTTCTTCAGCTTTTATAATGAAGATAGTAATAGCACCTGCTCCACAGGTTTGTTGTAAGGATCAAATGAGATAATATCTACAAAGTGCTTAGCACAGTGCCTGGCACATAGTAGGTGCTGTGTAAGTATTGCCTTCCCTTCCCCCTCCTTTGGTGACCTGTTGACAGAATAGGACTCCCACAATCCAAGACAGAAGGCGTGCTTCCACTTTGGCCGTCATCTAGGTTTCTTCAGACTCTCTGAATCTGGGAGAATAGGATCATCATTGAGTTCTGGAAGTGACTTTAGTGGCCATCAAGGCCAACGCACTCATTTTACAGATAAGGTACCCCAGGCACAGAGTGGTTAAGTGTCTCTCCTAGGGTCACACAGCTCATAAGTGTCTTCCTGACTCTAAGTCCAAAGTGCTATTGCTTGCTACAGTTGCATTTTCAAAAACTTTGCTCACCTTTGATCTTCTTAAAAAGTATGTTCGAAAACATCAATTATGTTAAAAATAATATTTCTTACCTTTTTTTGCGAGATAAGTTATCTTTGGGTATAAGTAATTTTCCTTTGCTTTTTGGTATCTCATATTCCAGCCTAGTCTTTAATGTCTCAGTTTGGACTTGATGAGTATGATGCTGCAGTAGGAATGCTTGATCTGAAGCCAAAGGTCCAGGGTTTAAGTCCTCTGGGGACTTATCTACCTGAGTGACTGTGGATAAGTAACTTATCCTCTTCAAACCTCAATTTTGTAATCTGTAAAATGAGGATATTGGAGTAGATGACCTTGAGGGTCTCTTGTAGCCCCAAATTGATGATGCAATCTGTGCCTTTTTGAATGCTTGTGAGATGTTTACTGAAGCTCTGGAATTTGTCAAAATGCTTTTAAGGGCAAGTTAAATTTAGGCTTCCTCTCTGTTAGTAGCCAGTGAACCAGTGCTTTGCCCTCTAGCTTCAATACTGAAAGGAAACATGATTTCTTACAATATGATATATACATGCACTCTGTTTCATCATGAGTTTCTTTTTTTTGAAGCCAGTTATTAGATTATTAAATTAGGGCCATTCACTGAAGCAATTGAAATGAGGGCTCATTGAATTTGAGAAATTTTATAATGAGGAGACTTGATTAGTTTCTTCTGCTAATTTTGGTTCTTTTATTTGGTGGCAAATACCTCTCCCAAATGGTGATTATGAAGTGACCCAACTGTCCTAATTAAGGAGGGAAAAAAAGGCCACATGCCAAGTTTAAATATCAAAGAAGATTTATTAAGGTATAATCTTCACATCTGGCTAGAGATAGAGGTAGGATACTTAAGGCCTCCATATCTTCATCTAGCTTGGGGCAATGGTATGGCAGTTGCCCGGTTGTGATAATATGGCCTCCCAGCTTCCCTCTTTTATGTAGTAAAAGCCCCATCTCTCCTGAGTGTTAGAGATGCCCCTTCCTTTTCTGGCAATCCAAGATAGAGGTGGGTGGAACAAGGTACTATCTGTTACCTCCACTTCAAGATCTAAATTTTTCTGTCTCTGAGCACAGTAATTAGTTGTGAGGGATGAGAATGGAATGTTCCCTGATGTATTCAAAGTTAGCTAAAAGGAGACACATGGAGAGTATTCACAATGCCTGCTGCTATGGTGCCATCTGGGCCAAGATGGGCACTTTACCTGTGAAGTAATTATTCATGGATAATAAACACTTACGGGATACATGCCAATTACCAGGCAGGTGTCAGAAAAAATGGCCTTAAGTTGTTCTCTGAAGTGAGGAATCAAAAGTCTCCTATGGTTTTTATTTTCTCTAGGATTCAACATGTGAAATTCTAACTCAGATAGGAGAGGACAAATAAATGTCCCAAAGATTCTAACAAGGTGATAAATGCCTTTCTTACTGATATAGCTACGTATAAATATGTGTATGCAAGTTTATTCTATAACAGGTGGTTTTAATTCATTTATAGCCCTTAGGATGAGCAAAGATAGCACTTGGCAGTTACAGAGTTCTAGAAAGCAACACTACATCCTCATACACATACTAAGAAAGGGCTACAGAGCTACAGAGCCCAAAGATTATGGAAAGCATCACAAAATTTAAAGTTCTGTAGGGCTCGTCACAATTGTCTTACCAATCTGTGTCCTTAGAGCAAGTTGCTTTAATTTGTAGAGACCTTACATGTTCTTCCAATTTTACTCATTTGGCTTTTGCTTTACTATTTTTATTGAACCTTTGAAGTTTGGCGTCAAGGTCATCTACTCCAATATCCTCTCTTCCATTCTCTTTTTCGGAATGCCCACTGTTGGGGCAGTTAGGTGGCTCAGTGAGTACAGCAGCGGCCCTGGGGTTAGGAGGACCTGAGCTCAAATCCAGCCTCAGACACTTGATACATGTACTAGCTGCGTGACCTTGGGCAAGTCACTTAACCCCAATTGCCCTGCCAAAAAACAAACAGAATGCCCACTTTTTATTCATTTTTAAAAAAATCTCTTCCCAACCATTTTCATTCTTTGAATTTTTCTTTAAAACTCTGATTTTATAAAATAAAATAAAATAAGGCAAAAGACAGTCTAATGGAGGAGACAATATGCAAGCAACCGTGTATAAACATGTTATAGACAGGATAAATAATAATCGACAGAGATGTGAAGTGCTTTGCAAACCTTAAAGTACTATAATATTATTAAGCTAGTTATTACTAATTATTATTAATCTAGTTATTAATTAATAACCTATCAATAAATATTAAGCTTTTTTAAAAACACAAATTTTACTCTTTATCTCTTCTTTTAATGCTTTTATGAAGCTTTTTAAAAAAATGAGGATTCCCCATTCCATTTTTCTGGAGTTTTGTTCCACCACCATGGGGATTTCTCCCCTTCTCCCTTATATTATATTATTTCTTCATTCAGGAGAAATTTTTTTTTACTCATTTGTTTGTTCATCCTTTTTCTCCAGGATTTTCCTTGTAAGGAAAATATTTCCTTTTCCTTCTTTTTGTTTTTTGTTTACACTATTTCCTTTTGCTAACTATTTTGAGACAATGAGGGAGAGCTGGGCTTAGTCATGACCTTTCACTTAGCCATCTTGCCAGAACTCACAATTTAGAATTAACATACATTTCTTTTTTGTTATTGCTTATACATTTTTGGAGGCTTTCATCCTGATGCTGTGGAAAACTGTTATTAAAATAGAATAAAAATTGAAGGGTGAGGAGACAGATGTAAAATAAATAGCTCCTAATGAATAAGACATTTGTTAAAGTGCTTTATAAGACACTGTTAAAGACGAGCTATAATCTTACGTAGTCACAACTTTTTTTTTCTCTTTCAAAGGATGCTAATGTCACACTGATAGTTATTGGACAGTCATCTTTTCAACACATTGAGGTATGTGGTTGATAAATAAGAAAAATTGTATTTCTTGATCCAAACTTATGATGTTATTGGTGTAGGGAGCTCCCAGTGTGGAAATTTCTTCCACCTATGCTGAACTGTAACTATCTTATTGCTGTAGGGAGTTCCCAATGTGGAAATTCCCTCCACTCCTGCTGAGCTGTAACTATCTATAATTTGTCATCTCTCAAATACCCACCTAGGGAATTTAGAGGTGAGAACTGTGTGTCAGACAGAACTTGAATCCGGGTATTCGTACTGTATCCACTGTGCCATGCTTCCTCTCCACTGAGGAAAAAGGGAGATTAAACAGCTAACTTTCTGACATTAGATGTGTGGGGATATGTAAATTTTTTGGCTACAAATAAAATTAAGTCAGAGTTACTTTTTCATATTTTTTGTTTTGAGACTCAGTTTTCCTCTTTCTTTCCTAGCCTTTCTGCAAGCTGACAGGGTATTCTCATGAAATCTATGTTGACACTGAGAGAAAAATTTATAGAAAACTTGGAATGAAGAAGGGTGAAGGAATTGCTACTTCGGGTGAGTATGCTGCTGGGTCTTTCATTTTACTGTAAAAAAATTAATATTTCCCTTTTGTCAATATATTTGTTTATGGATCTATAAACATTATAGTGGAGAAAAAATAGTTAATAAGAGTCAAGGGCCTTTAAAATTTTTATTGATATTTTGCTTGTACATCACTTCAATTTCCAAATTTATCTTTCCCAACTCCCCTACGTAGAGTGCCATGTTATGTAAATAAAGAGAAAAGAAAGAGGGGGAAAGGTAATTCAGCAAAACTGACCAACATATCAGTTGTGCCTGAAATGTATGCAGTGTTCCATATCCATAGCCCACCACCTCTGAGAAGCAGCTAAGGATAGGCTTTTTCTCATCTCTCCTCCAGGCTCCGCTTGGTCATTATAATTAATTACACAGTGTTCGGTTTTATTGTTTTTGTTTCATTTGCATTTTTGTAGTCATTGTGCAGATTTGTTTTCTTGGGTCTCTTTTCTCTACATCAGTTCATATAATTCTTCCCGCATTTCTCTGAATTCTTTATACATTCATTATTACTTACATTGTAATAATATTCCATCGTATGCATATAACAAGACTTATGTAGCCATTCCCCAGTCACCGGGCATCTACTTTATTTCCAGTTCCTTGGTACCACAAATAGTGCTGCTATGAATACTTTGGTGTGCAGTTTGACCTTATTTTCTGCCTGTAACATCTTTGGGGTATATACTTAGGGATGGAATCTCTGAGACAAAGGAAATGGACATTTTAGTCTCTTTTGAAAGGAAATTCCAGATTGTTTTCCAGAATGGTTAGATGACTTCACAGTTCCATCAAAGTGGCTTCTGTCTGCCTGTCTTCCAGCAGCACGTTCAATATTAATAATAATAGCTCACATTTACATATATAATTCTTACTACGTGCCAGGCAGGCCGCTACGTTGCTCAGTGGATAGAGTGCTGAGCCTGGAGACAAGAAGAGTCATCTTTGGGACACTCAGACACTTACTGGCTGTGTGACCGTGGGCCAGTCACTGAACCCTGTTTGCCTCAGTTTCCTTATCTGTAAAATGAGCCGGAGAAGGCAATGGCGAACCTCTCCAGTGTCTTTGCCAAGAAAACCCTGAATGAAGCAATGAAGAGCCGGACGTGACCGAACAACCACCACAGATGTGCCGGCCCCGCTGCCGCTGCTGCTGAGCGCTTTACAGTCATTATCTCATTAACACCTAATTAATTAACACCTGAGAGGCGCGTATGATTATCTTCCTTACTTTACAGATGAGGAAACTGAGGTTAAATGATTGGCCCAGGATCACTCGTGCAGGGCGTGTCTGAGGTCACATTTGAACTCAGGTGTTCGTGACTCCAGGCTCCACTCTAAATGCCTCGCTGCCCCAAATCTTCAATATTAACTATCTCATCTTTTGTCGTTGCTGTTTTGTTAGGTGCAAGATGAAACTTCAAAGTTGTTTTGGTTTTCATTCCTCTTACTATTAGTAATTTAAAGAAATCTTTCATGTTTCTAATAGTTTGTAATTTTTTTTGATTCAATTTCTTTTCAATTAACAAAAAATCTTTTTCCAATCTACTTTTTCTCCATTAAAAAAAAACAAAAACAAAACCCTTGTGACAAACATGCAAAGTCAAGCAAAATAAATGTCCACATTGGTCAAGTCCCAAAAAATTTGAGATTTGGTTTTCCATATCATTTAACCACTTTTCCATGGGAAAATGGTTCTTGGTCTTCCATTTTTTATTAAATTCCTTGTATATATATCATGGATATCATGCCATAAGCACACTGTGAAGAGAGTTAGAATCAAGAAGGCTTGAATGAACATCCTACTTCAGACACTATCTCTGTATAGCACTGGGCAAATCATTTAACCTTGAGTCTCAGTTTACTCATGTGTAAAACGGGGGGAAGGTCCCTTCTACCTTAAATCGATTATCCTGTGATTCTTATTACAGATATATGATTCAGGGATTTTTCCCAGTCCACCACATTCCATCTCATCTTAGTTGAATTGTGTTCATTCAAAATTTTCATATAATCTAATCTGCCAAATTTAGATTTTTTTTTGGTCAGATTTAATTTTTTTTGTGATTGCCTTTATTCTTTGTTTAGATTAGAACTCTCCTATTACCTAAAGTTGTAAACTCTCTGGAAATCTTATTATCTTCTAATTTTTTAAATGGTGTGTTCTTTTATATTCAGATCCTATCTCTACTTTTAGCTTATTAGTATACAGTAAAAGTTTTTAGTTTAAACCTCATTTCTGGCAGACTTCATTCCAATTTTTCCTCCCAGCAATTCTTGTCAAATAGGTAGTCATTCCCCAAGTAATGTATGTTCTCAGATTTATTGAACACTGGTTGGTTTGATTCATTCACTGGTTTCTGATTCTTTGTTATCTAGTCTCTTTCGCCGATCTATTTTTTATTATTAACTAATACAAACTGGTTTTGATGATTGCTTCTGTATCATATAAAATTATATTTTTTCATTATTTGCTTTGAGAAACTAGAATGTTTATTGATCCAGATTAATTTTGTTATTTCATCTAGCATCATAAAGAATCCCCTTGTTAGTTTGATTGATCTGCACTAAATTAGTTTAAATTTAGTATAGTTGTTTTTATTATGTTGGTATGACTCGATAATGAACAATTCCAAATAATTTGAAGCAATCCTTCCAATTTTTTAAGTCATTCCTTATTTCTTCACAGTGTTTTGTAACTGTATTTACATAAGTCTCCAGTGTACCTTAGCAGATTGACTGCCAGATATTTTATATATTATATGGTCATTTTTTTTGTGAAACTTCTCTTTCTGTTATTTCTTCTATTCAGAGGCTCTTAAAATTATCATTTTATGAAGGATAATAATTTCTTATTTTAAGTTAGACATTCAATCTTCATTTAGGATCTTAGTTCCCCAAAATAGTAGTTATTATGTAGGGGGGTTGGGAGACAGAGGAGAGGCAGGTGTGAGTGGAGAAGCAGCATATGAATCATGACTATGACATTGTGAGAGCATCATTCCTGTGCTCTTTGAAAATCTTAACAGACTCTACATTCATAGAGCTCTGTGTAATTAGGATAATAGGATCATATACAGAAATGAAAGGGACCTCAGAGGCCCCCTAATCCAACTCCTTCGTTTTACAGATGAATAAGTTAGGTGTGAACTGTTTAGTTTGGCTTAGTTTATGCCTAAACTCAGAGTGATTTCTACAGTAAATATATAAAGGTTGAAAGATAACAGATATACTCCATGGTCCAGAGTACCCCCTTTCATAAGAGATTCTAGCTCTGTGCTCGCATAGACCAGTTCTGCTGGGCAGAGAGTCAGATTTTTCTGTCTGGCTCTGCCTTCTTCCTGGAGTAGAACTTCAAGGCAATTTCTAAAACAGGTCTTAAGTATGGTCCATGTTCAGGGCCTACCCAAGATTTGGGGAATAGAGTGTCTCCTAGAAAAATCAGTTAATGCACAATATGGAGATGCAGCCTAAGACAACTGTTTTATGTCTTTTGTCACAAAAATATTTAAGATGCAAAGAATTGAACAGCGCACATGAAGAAACACCAACAACATTACACACTTCAAATGCTATTCATTCTATTTCCCTTGGAAGTTAATGGCAGCTTTGTAGGACTGCTGCGAGGTATTTTGCTCTCACCTCAGACCTTCACTATCTGTGAATCACGAGGTCCAGATCTCCTGGCCAGCCAGGACATGGCTTTCTTCAGTTCTTTGGCTCTGGGATGATCCTGGTGATGCCCATGTTCTCCTCTGAGAAGTTCCTCATTCTCTGGTTGACTAATGGCCTAATCTCAAATTCAGTTAACTCTCAACCTGTGAAGTGGGTAACTGGCAAGGTTGAAAAATGGTCCATTTCTCATGTGATTTCCTGTGTTCATGAAAGGAAAGAAAAGGGACTTGAAGTCTAGTCTCATGGGCTAGTAAACATTCTTTCTGCCACGTGTTTGCAGATTCCATTGCCACTGGGAATGGTGGGGGGAATCGAGAGAGAAAACCTCACTCCCCTACTCCTGGTACAAGTGAGAGTGTTGGAAGACTCACAAAAGAGAAGGATCCAAAAGAGAGACAGAGACATAATTCCTCATTCGTCGTATAGACCAACATGTACAGTTCGTCCTCACTCTCAGGGTAGTCTCCAGTCTTTGGGGACCAAAGTCTCTGTCATTCCAGGAAAGTGCATGTAACTCAACAGAGACAGAACACATATCAAGGTCTGTGGGTTGTGTCCCTTTCTGATAAAGATCCACACCCTATAATTTTATCAGGTGCATTAGGATGGGAGGGGGATGCAATTGACCAGGGGTACCCTTTATCATCTCCCCACTACATAGAGATTTTTCTAAATTCATTTCTGCTAATTGTTTATACAGCCCATAGACGCTTTGAAGACCCTTATCCCAACTCACACTCTTAACAGATGAGTCTTAGATCCTGAAGGAAGGCTCTATTGCCCCTCAGGACCCTAGGGATACCCCTGAGTTGAGGGTGATTATCCAGTGCTATTGTCTTAAGCTTCCACTAACATGCTTCTCCCCAAGATTATCAGTTGAGACTCATTTTAGACAATTAGCTTTTAGAAAGAAGTATTTTTATAGTAAGAAAAGTTGGTTGAAAATATTCCCACAAAGGCATACGCTCACACAAGTACATGCAGAATCCCCAGGAAAATAGGCTCAAACTTAGACAGTACACATGGCAAAGGAGTAATTCTCAGTTCCTAGAAGTTGGAAGTTTTCTCATCGTATTTGTGGGGAGCTCAAGAAATTTTCCTGAGGCATGACATGGGTTCTTTGCTAGGCTCCTTGTAGAGCTGTAAATCTCTGTCCAGTTTGCCCTTGGTTCCCAGTACAGATGCTGCTAGGACACTAAAGGAACCATAGTGCCCTCTTCTGGCCAGTGTTGGGGGAGGGAGAAGAAGATCTGGCCACAGCTGAAGCCAGAGACCCCTCCTCCCCACTCTGTCCCCAAGGCGCTCCTCTTCAGGGGTTTTATTGGAAAGCCACACTTGTGGCTTCTAGTCTGAAAGCAGCTTGATAGTTTATCTAGGTGGATGACTCTAGGAACACGACCAGTTCTCTCTGACCTATCCAAAGCTTTTTTCCTGTGCAATGTAATCCCATTTCCAAGTCTTTTTAGTACTCAGTCTAAAGCCTATGATTGAGATTGAGTGAGCATCTTATCACTTACCTTAAGTGAGCCGACTTGATTGAATAAATCGGCCGCCCCACTCTATACCTATGAAGGCCGTGTAGTGTAAGGGATTTCGATTAAGAGGACCCTCATTTGAATCTTGACTCTGAGGCTTGGCACTTATGTGGCTTAGTACAAGTCACTTATTTTTTCTTCATCTCAGTTTCATTATCTGTAAGATAAGGACGTTAAACCAGAAGACCTCTAGAGTTTTTTTCCCAACATTAAATCTGTGAGCCTATGATTCTGTTCAGTTGTCTTTTTTCTTATTAGCTCGTAATAGGAAAAAGCGGCTTTTTTCCCCTGGTGAAAAACAAAAAGATATACATCTCAGAATCAAATACAAAGCATTCTGCTTGTTAGATAGGAAATATAAAAGTAAAATTTTGATTTAGATAAAATTAAGCAAGTGAAAAGAAATGAGATGAAGCAGTTAACTGCAAAAGAAGAATGGTTCGAAAAGTGATGAATATGAGGAATTTTATACATAAGCAGTGAATGAAAGTAGCCCAATGAAAACTGTAACCGAGTGACAAACAGGAACACTAGCATCAGTAACCAAACAAGGCCCTTTTTGAAAAACCAAGATCTACCATATCTCTAAAGCAGTAAGATCTATTTTAGGCTGGGTGCATGGAGGTGGGTTGGGTGAGAGCTACATGTCAGTTTTGTTCCATGAAAAAAATTCTGTCTGTGAAAAATTATGTGAAAATGTATAGAGAAAATATTTTTTGTTTATCAATTATTAATATTATTCAAGCCTAGCTTTACCGTGTCTAGAAAATTATCTAACCAAAAGATTACTGTAGAGGTCAGGCTGAGCCCCCCATTCAGGGAAGTTGGACACCTGTAAGGAATGCTTAGATTCCACCCACTGCTTTTTCAGGGTCCACCCAACGCTTGTGGTTTGGGTCCTCCAAATCAGATTAACCTACCAGCTCATATGCAGCTCAAACTACTCTTCTGGAGACTGCCTACTGCCTATGTGAAGCCAGTCAGGCAAATGTCCTTTATAACAGTGTCTGAACACTTTATAAGGTGACCTTACAAAGATTTAAGGAGGGAGCCACTCCTTTCTGGCTCTCTCCTTGCCAAACAACCTAATGAGTTTCTTTCTAAAACTATTTCAGATTTTAGGGTTCATTCTCATGACTAACAAAAAATAAAAGTAAAATTGAGTCTTTTACCTATAATAACCTTTGCAGGACTGTACTCTCAAATCCTAGGCAGTCAAGGACAAAGGCAGGACCAAATTTAGGGTAATCAAGGGAAAGACTTGTTAGAAATAGACTTATTTTTCTAGAAAGGTTTAGTGACCAGATGTATGGGATAGTGGAATGGTCACCCAACTTAGAGTCAAGAGATTTGGGTTCAGATTTCACCTCTGCCATAGTGGTTGTGTGATATTGGACAGGTTACTTCCCCACTGGGCCTCACTTCTCTTCATCTGTATAATGAGAGTGTTGAACTAGACTGATGGTGAATGTCTCTTCCAGCTCTGGCATTATATGATCTTAATATGAACTGAGTAAAAAGCCATAAACATAAATGGAAAAGTTAAGAGAGAGATTGGCTGAAGGATGAAGAGGAAATTTAGAAAGCGAAGGAAGTGTTATTCCATCCGTGGTATGGGAGTAAGGTTAAGGAATCAAACTCACTATAGGAAAAGAAAAATAAAGTTGGCAAACATGTAAAACACAAAAAGTAACACTTGGGAAAGACAGAAGGCACTTCGTGGTAGAGTGAGGTTGGGTGCGGAACAAACCAAGGAGCAGAAAATAATCATGCCCCGTACGGCCAACAGAGCAGGAGGAGGAGAAGAAATTAAGTTCAATCCATAATTACCCCTTATAGGCAAAAATAATAAGAGGGAAATAGAAAGCAAGACTAGTAAGATAAGTTGATATATTTGTAAGATGATGTCATAAAGGACAAAAAATTTGTTTAAATTTTTTCGTTTAAATCTTAAAAGTTATATTTTACTGATGACCTTTATTTTTACATTACTATCATTTCTAGATATACTGCCCTCCACCCCACCTTACAATTTAATTCTCCCTTGTAACAAAGATAATAGTAAAACAAAAACCCCTACCATCACCTGTCTGTTATGGATGCGACGTTTCCCCACCTCTCTGCTGAGAAGAGGGAGATGTGTTTCATTATCTGTTCTCTGGGACCATTACTGGTTTTCCTCACCTCAAAGTCTGATTTTCTTTCAGTGATTTATTAGTTTACAGTCACCATTATGTATTCACTCTATGTCAGTTCAGAAAATTTTCCCATGTTTCTATGAATTCCTCCTAGTCGTTGCTTCTTAGTACACAATAATATTTCATTACATTCATGGTACGTTTATTCATCCATTCCCCAACTGATGGGCACTGACGTTGTTTAGATTCCTTCACTGCCACAAAAAGTGGTTCTGTATTCTGGCATATGTTAGATGTTACTGTCTGCTTTGGATTTCCTTCAGATACATGCCTAGTATTAGCAATGCTAGTATCTCTTTGTTGTCGTCCTGGTATTTCAGTCATGCTCAGATCTTCATGACCTCATGTGGTGTTTTCATGGTGAAGATACTGGGGTGCTTTGCCATCTCCTTCTTCGGCTCGTGTTACACAAATGACGACCCTGAGGCAGACCGGGTTAAGTGACTTTCCCAGGGTCACACAGCTAGTTAAATGTTAGAGGCCAGATTTAAACTCAGGAGAATGATCTTCCTGACTCCAGGCCTGTCACTCTGACACTCTACGCACTGCTCCACCCAGTTGCCCCAGTTACATTTCTTGCACAATTCTAAATTAACATTCAGAATGATTAGACCAGCTCCCAGTTCCAACAACAGTGTATTGGTACACTTGTCTTCCCACAGAGAGACTAATGATTTTTTTTAACCTAAACCTTATAAAATATGAATTAACATAACTGAAAGATGAATGCTAAACATTTTAGTGCAGAGTCCGCATGTGAAATCCAACCTACTCTCAGGAAGTATTCAAAGCCTGTGGAGAGCGGTTACTGGCCCTGCCTTTGATTTTCAAGGAGATCCAGTTCAGCAAGGTGGAACGCTCATTTTAGGTCCTGGTAAGTCTCAGTTTTAAAACCAAGTAACTTCATTAATTGGCTGTCTACTCTCTGTGACTTTTCTTTCCTAAAATCTGGAGGCCATTCCCAACATAAGCACCATTTCCTCTCTTCAACATGCTTGGTACATAGAAAGTGTTTAATAAGTGCAAGGTTGACTGACTGATTGACTAATCTAGGGACTTCATCCTTTTATTCAAAACTACATTTTCAAATGTGTTCATGGCTTTTCTTTCTAATGACTAATTTAATGTAATACTCTCAATCTTCAGAAAGCAACTAATGGCAGATCACCGAGATTGTAGGGATGAGCAAAAAAGATAAACTAAAGTAATTCCAGTTTCATGATCTGCAGATATTTTACAAGATACTATTCAGTTCCACAGAGTTCATAGGATCATAATTAAATTGAATAAACATTTATCATGTACCTACTGTGTGCCAGGCACTAGTGATACAAGTAAGAAAAGGTCCCTGTTATCAAAGAGTTTACAGTCTAAAGGGGGAAGTCAGGACACCAAAGGAAGCTGAAGAGGGGGGAGTAGGCCCCAAGGGATACCTGGGTGGGGATATGATGCCCTGTGGAGTCCAAACCAAGCAGAGTTGCTGACCTGGAAAGTTCTGGAACTTCTGTGCCCTCTTTAAAGGAAAGATTTGGGAGAAGATTTTAGCTCTATCCTTCCGTCCTCAAATCAGAAGAGAGAGGCAACTGAGAAGGTATCGAGTGACAAAAACTGAGCCAATTAGCATGGTGTGAGATTTCACATTATCAGCTTACCCAGAGTGAGGTATGATGTTCCATGGAGTCAAAAGCAAGCAAGAGCTGCTGCTGGAAAATGGAGAGTTGCCACTGATTTAAAGATAGAAACTTAGAGATCATCTTTTTTAAAAATTTAATTTAATTTAACCTCTTCATATAACAGATGTGGAAACTGAGGCCCAGAGCAGTTAGTTAAGCAGCTCATCTAAGGTCACCCAAGTAGTATCATGCAAAGCGGGGATTTGAACCCAGGTCCTCTGACTTAAAATCCAGCACTCTTTTCACTGTAGTAATGAGGATGAAGGCTTATTTTTTTTTTTTTATCAAGAGAAGGTTTAAGATTTATTTTACACCTGATAAAACAAAGCATACATTTGTGAAGTGACCTACTAGAAGCAGCTAGCTGGTACAGTGGATAGAGTACAGGACCTGGAGTCAGGAAGAGCTGAGTTCAGATTTGATTGCCCAGGCTTATCTTGGCTAAGTCACTTAACCTCCCTTGGTCTCAATATAGGCACCTGTAAAAGGAGCATGATAATAGTGCCTACCCCTCAGGGTTGTTGTGAGAATAAAGTGAGATATTTGTAAAGCACTTTGCAAACTTTAAAGCTTTATTTAATAAATGCTAGTTATTATCATTAAGCAACAGAGGTGCTGAACCATGTGAGACTTCTTATTTGGTACTGAGTGAACTAGGCCATGCAAACTTCACAGCTTGATTCCCAATATTTGTAATAAAACAACAAAATTCCTCTATTTTTTTTCTTTACAAAAGTGCCAAGCAAGCCCTTCCCACTTGTGCAGTTATACACCAACTTTTCAAGTTACTAATGTTAAAAGAAAGGAAGTACTTTTGAAGGATCTTGTGATTTTAGTAACATGGAGGATTCTCAGATAAGGAAACGCCGTCTGCCATTGCTAGGTCAGTGCTTTCTCTGAAGGCTGTCTTAGACAAGGGTGCTTAACATTTTTTGTGTCCTGCACTTCTTTGGCAGACCGATGAAGTAATGTTTTTAAATTCATAAATTAAAATAATTTTTAAAAAAGCAAACAAATAATGTTGAAATACAATTATCAGAACATTTAAAAAAAACCCAAGTTCATAGGCTTCAGGTTAAGAGCCCCTGTCACCGAGAGTTGCTTCGAGAGCTCAAAGGTTAGGTGACTTCCCCAGAATCACATAGCTATCGTGTCAGAAGTCGGACTTGAACTCAGGCTTTCCTGGCTTAGAGATTATGCTTTCTGTTGGCTTCACCGAGCTGCCTCTCTTTTAAAGGAATTCATATTTTCAAGTTCATTTAGGATTTTGACCAAAAAAATGTTATGCCTTTTAGCTTGTTTGCATGAACAACTAGAAGATTGAAAACCCAATCTATTCCATTACCTAATCTAGATTGTTCCCCAGTTCTTCTGTTCAAACCAAGGTCTGATCACGCGATGACACTTGGTCTTATTATTACAACGGAAACTAGAAGACAAAGAATAAATTCCACCAGCCTCTTTTTCCCCATTTTTTTTGAGACCAGATCTTTTTGTCTCATCCAAACTAGAAATCCAGCAGCCAATCCCATCACTGATTGGCACAGAAGCTTTAGCCAGTGGCATTTTTCCAACCTGGGCCAGTTCTGCCTTCTTTAGGCAGTCTGGTGGCCTTCTTCTTCCAGGTGCTCACCATATTGGTGCCAGACTTAGTGCAGCTCCAGATTCCCAAACACAAGCTCGTACGCTAGCCTTAGCTCCCCCAGCAGCAGGGAATACAGGTCTACATCACCCCCCAGTTGTTTCGTAAGGGCTTCTTTGATCAAATCTTCTTCCATCTCAAAACTACAATGGCTTATTTTTTATTACTGTTTCCTCTCTGTAGCCTAAAGACAATACATTTAGGACAACAGAAAAAAACCCACTTCATTTGTATGTAACCAGACTCAGGTATCATATATAGAGAATCACAAACTTTAGAGGAGACGGTGACCTTAAAAATTATCTGGTAAAAGCCCTCTCTCATTTTATAGATGAGGGAACTGAGACCCACAGCAGTTAGGTCACGCACCCAAAGTCACATAGGTAGTAAACAAGGCAAGATCCAAACCCATGTCCGCTAGCTCCAAATCGATATTATTTGTGTTGGACCCCACGGCTTCACCATTCCTCTTCATGGTCTGCAAGAGATAGTGCCTTAAGGTTTTCAAAGTCGTGTGTGTGTGTGTGTGTGTGTGTGTGTGTGTGTGTGTGTATTATCCTCACAACCCTGGGGGGTAGGCATTATTTATAATTATCCCCGAAGCTAGGTGGTGCAGTGGAAAGAGCGCTGGAGTTAGGAAGACCTCCTCCCCCTGAGTTCAAATACATCTCCAGACCCCTACTAGCTGTGTGACCCTGGGTAAGTCACTTAACCCTATTTGCCTCAGTTCCTCATCTTTAAAATAAGTTAGAAGAGGGAATGGCAAACAACTACAGTATCCTTGGCAAGAAAGCACCAGACTGGGTCGCAAAGAGTCAGACATGACTGAAAAACGACTGAATTGAACTTAGAATTATCCCCATTTTAGAGAGCTAGTAAGTGCCCGAGCCAGGATATGAACTCAGGTCTTCCTGACTCCAGGTACAGTGCTCTATCCTGGCTTCAGTACTGATTAGGAGAAACCTCAGTAAAGAACCTAACAACCAACAAAAGCCATCCTGAGAGAGAAATAGCTGCATGTGATTATTCGCACATTTCTACGTGACTAATATAGCATTTTCACTCATTTTTAAAAAGTAGTTACAATGGAGTGATTATAATGGGATAAAGTTATATAAGACAATTAATCTGATATAAATTCAAATTCTGCCTTTTAGGGCTCCTGTATAATTAATTTAGTTTCATGGGAATGGAATGAAGAATATAAATTTTTGTTCTGTCAGTTAACTAGCAGGCATTTATTAAGGAGCCACTGTGCTTGGTGCTTATTATACAAATAACTGAGATAGTACTCACCCTCAAGGAGCTTACATTCTACCCGATAAGTAATATTGAATACAGTGATTTGCAAGATAGAGGAGGAAAGGCTAACAACCCAGGGGAATCTGAAAAGGCTTCTTGAAGAGGGTAACTCTTACTGTGGACCCTGAAGGGAGCAAAAGAGTTCCAAGAAAGAGAGATAGGGAGAGAGAACATTCCAACCACGAAGGACAACCCATGTAATGCCACTGAGGTAGGAGCTGATATGTAGGGGAACTCTAGTTAAGTATTATGGTTGACTAAAGATTTATGCTTGTAATCAACCCTGAAAGGTAGGATGGAGTCAGGTTGTGAAGGGCTTTAAATGTTAAACCAAAGCAGTGCATTTAGGCTTGTGAGTAAAAGGACTATGGAGACCTAGGGGTTTTGTGCCTGATTGTTTTAATCCCCTTCAAAAATCTTTCATGCCATGCTTGCAATGTAAATATTCCATTAAAGCAGTGTTTTGGAGTGGAACTTTAAAAATTAATTATTTACTCAACTATTTCAGAAGCAAGGATGATTTATACCCCCTCAACATCTGTATGTCATCCCTATATTCTGCCATTCAATCTGACCAAGCACTTGATTTGATTTGCATAATAAAGAATAAAACCCAACAGAAGGTTATAACTCAAGAATCTTTCCCCTGGGATCTTTTAAAGGATCATATATCACTCTCACTTAATGGTATTCCTTTGCATACTTTGTTGCTGTAATTAAAATTTATTAGAGCAAGATATAGGGAATATTCTATAATCCAGGTGATTAATTGTCTCTTTAGAGCAATTAATTAAAAATCTAAAAGGTCCCTCCATTCTATTATTAATAATAATAAATCTAGCAAATATACTTTATGTCACTAACTCAGTTTTTATTCTTCTGTTCCAGGTAACAACATCCATTTTATACATCTTGATAAGAATAGACTAGATCACAAGCCTATAAACTCTATTTTGCAGCTTGCAGGAGTTCAAAAAGTGAACTTTACAAATAAGTCTTTCATCATTGACGTATGATTTAGAGACACACACTTCTCTTTTCAAGACTTTGTTCTGGGCGGGATGGGAGCGGGGAAGTCTTTAAAAGAAAATTATGAGGTGATTAAGAAATGACCTATCCATTGAATAAAAAAGATACTATTTGTTCTTAATTTATTCTCAATGTCACTATGAAATATCAGAAATCTTTATAAGGCATTCTTTTTGTAGCAGCTCATAGCTCACACACTTCCATTCAGTTCACTTAATGCACAGAAAAATCTGTCCACTGGTCACAGATGGCAGACCACCTGTTCAGTCATCTGGTAGAGCCTTCTGCTTGAATATTAGGGGGACTAGATAATAAAATGTTTATTGTTCAACTCAACCTATTAATGGATAAATAGTCACAACAAAAACATGCTCAATTGACAGTTTTGCTATGAATTATTTCATTTTTTATTTTCTTTTTTTGCACGGGTTTCTTCTTATGACAACATAGAGATGTAAATTTTGAAAATTAAGTAATGTATTCAAGATATAGGCAAGTATATTTTTTGAAAGAGCAATGTTTCAAATAAAAAAATAAAAACGGAAAAATTTCTTATAACATGTAATAAAGATAATTAATCATAATCATAATGATTACAGAAAGATTATCCTTAAAGAGGCCAGACTTATTGATCAGCAGAGATTATGCAAAGAAGTGATGGAAAGTGTGCAATTTATCACTGAAGGATGCAAAAATTTAGCCATCTACTGGATAGAACACAGTCAGTAGGGTACATATACACCCAGAAAGTGACTGCCCTTTAGAAACTAACAGACAATAAATCCCAATGAATACAGATCTCCCAAAATATCCTTGAAGATTCAGTAGACAGACTACATGGAAATGATGACATCATTATAAATAGAACCATTTCCCACAAAAACCCAGATATAATATTGATCCTTAAGAATTTCACAATTTTAAAAATAAAAGTCTTTCTACCAAATACTCATAGTCTCCTAACGACTTGAGATGGTGTAACAACAGTTTGGCTAGCAGCTGTTGTGGGGTGTAAGACCCAAGAAGACCAGCAACAAGAGCTGCCAGCACAGGTTCTTTGATCTGCTTTACTAAGGAAAGTAACTTTAAGGGGCTAACAATCCCACTTCAATCCCACATACAAATATCATTCACTTAGTTCAGCACCCTGAACTTCAGAGCAAATACAAATAAATTACAAACATACATTAAAAACAGACCAAATACAAGCCAACATCTGGGTTAGCAAAGCCAGGGGACAGTTCTGAAGGCTTGCCCAGAGTCATGTGCCACTCTTCCAGTGGGTGGGAGCCCCCAAAAGTCAAAGGCCGACCTTGGATCTTACAGACCTGTCTCAGGGCCAAAGGGCATCACAAACATGTGACCCAAAGCCAAGGAAATCAAAGAATCCAATCAAAGAAACAAAAAAGGCCACTTGATCAGATAAGTGCTAAAAGAGAAAACAATCAAGTCCCACCTTAATTACTGGTACAGATGGAAAAGCTTTCAAAATATGGAGGTAACTAAAACCAAATGGGAACAAGGTAAAGCATATGTCATCAGGGCAGCTGGGTGGCGCAGTGGGTAGAGCCCTGGAGTCAGGAGGACCTGAGTTCAAATCCGGCCTCAGACACTTGACACACTTACTAGCTGTGTGACCTTGGGCAAGTCACTTAACCCCAATTGCCCTGCCTTCCCCCCTCAGAAAAAAAAAATTATATGTCATCCCTGTCCTCCTGCCTATGATTGGCTTTGTCCTAAAGGTGCTTTCCAGCAAGTCAACAGAAGATGTGCCAATATCCCAGTGATCTAATTCTGTTTTTGAAAAGCAATCATTTTTAGTCCACAAAACATATGTCTAGTACAGCAGCTAGCCGGGCACCACCACAAGGCAGCAGCCACTGAGGTGAGGGACTTCCTCTCACTGTTCTTTACCTTCTCTCGTAGTTTTCCTTGGGTTCATTGCACTGGGGCTGCCTGTCTCAATAGAGGAATGAGTTTTCAAGTGCTTCAGTTCCATTCCCCTCTCAACTGTCCAAATGGGCAAGTTGCTTAACCCCATTTGCCTCAGTTTACCCATCCATAAAATGAGCTGGAGACGGAAGTAGCAAACCACTCCAGTATCCTTGCCCAAAAAATCCCAAATGGGTCAGACATGACTGAAAAAATGACTGAACAACAACAAAAATATATCGTATTCTTTTATTATACTGTTTATTAAGTATTCTTTTATTATACTCTGTTATACACATAACAAATAGATACAATGAAAGAGTATGTGGTATTCTTATATGTAATAAAATCCTAATGTACATATACACATATATATATATATGGACATACACACATGTGTATATCTACACACACACATACATACACACACGAAAGAATGACACCAGGATAGTCACTTGTCCTCAGATCATTCCTGAACTCTATCAAAAAAGGTGAGAATGAGATGATAATAAAAAATAAAAGTGTGGTCATATATAGTTAGATATTGGCTGTCTTTCCCTTCAAATGTGAATTCATTTGTAGCTCCAACTAAGAACCTTGATTCTCCAGGCAAACCCAAAAGATGGCCTCAAATTAACTTTTTAAGAAAAATACTTTTGTTTGAAGGAAGGAGAGAAAGCTCGTTGGGATACCTCAAAACTCAGGACAGACTGCCTCATGGACACTTGCCCTCAGGAACAGAAACCTATAGTGAGCAAAAATAATGCTGAGATGCAGTTTTCTCCAGGGCAAAATATCATTTTAGTGACAGTGACACATATACTGTTATTAAAACGGTCGCACTGGCACCTCAGCAGCAAATCAGGGACCTGAGCACGATCAATTTATTAGTTAGGCTAGCAGTAACAGATGGACCAGTGGCCTTCTGTTGATGTCCAAAGACCCAGAGTGAGGATTGACCGGGTCTTCCTTCTGATTGGCCTGATAGTACATTATTTGGATGTCCCCTGGCCTTTAAAGGCAATTGGTAGACATTTTAATGTGGAGGTGGGTTGAGTTCTCAGCTCCTCCCTATTACTTCATTGTTGGGGGGAAGGGGGAGGGAGGAAGGGCAGGACTAATCCTCGGATGACAGGATTAGTCTGCAGCTGGGGAAAGTGCACTGGCATTCAGATGTGGCTGATTATTCATTCCCCTCTCTGACACTAAAGAAATGCTAGTTGCTTTTTGAGACCCAGCTGCCTCTAGCAATCTTAGCTAGGAAAACAAAAGCCATCTCAGGCAGGTTTCCTCTGGTTTGGTCTCCCCCTTGTAGGTTGTCACCCCTAATTCTGATAAAAGAAAAGCAAGGACAAGACACTTGTCTCCTAGGAAGGGCCTAGCCCAAACTAGTTCTCTGTTTATGGGGTAAAGAGAGGCTGGGGTCCCACTTGGGAGGGACCCAGCCTAAGCTGATTAACTAGGGATACCTTGGGGGCTAGGAGTGATCCCTTTACTAGATCACACCCTTCAGAAATTACCTCGTGAATTTAGAATGTAAAAAGTAAGGTCTGACCAAGTGGGGAAAAGGATGGATTTCAGATTAATGTGATACAGCATTATTTTAATTTTCTTCAGACCCCAGAACAAAAAAAACTTGCTTCTGGAGTGTTCTGCCTCTGAGGGAAAGGAGCTTGGTAGGAGCCAGGCTAGAGAAGAGCTTATGTTTGTTGTAGTAAAGCCTTTGGAATCTTACCTGAGTTGGGGTTGTGCTGGCCTTCACATCCATTGTAGCTTCAGTGTAAGCCCCTAAGTCATGTACACATAAGGCTCTTTGGCCTATGTTTTATGACAGGTTGAGTAACTTATATCACACCGGCCTCAGACTAGGGATGCATCAAGGATGGACTGCTCCAGATGGTTATAGGTATGCCAGAGAAGGGACAGTCTGTCCTCTGGGGACTCCATCTTATGCTTCAGTGCTACACCAACGACTCTCCGATCCTCCAACTCTGGTTGGGAGCCAGGGTGCCATAACAACTGTCACCTCCCTCTGCCTGGGTACATGCCCTTAAGTGCCCTGTTGGTTTGTGACAGATATCAGGGACCCAGGAACACAGTGTAATAGTTAAATTGGGAACCAGTTAAGGGAGTGGATATATCTGGGTCAACAGCATAATAATAGGTAATAATTATATAGCACATTAATGTTTATAAAGGTTTTTATAACCTTGAAAGTTACGTGCTATCATTATCCCCATTTTTACAAATAAGAAAACTGAGGCACAGAGAAATCCCTCCCTTTTTTTTTTTTTAACAGTAACTTGTCCAGGGTCACATAACCAGTAAATATCTAAGGCAAGAAAGAGTCAAGTCCTCAGCCCCAAGCTCAGTCCTCTCCATCTGTGATATTCTCTAACTGGTTAAAATGGAAAGGCAAAAAGGGTGATCTCTAGTAGTTTTCCTATTTTAACCAATTCTTGCTAGCTAGGTGCTCCCTTATTCATATATGCTGTGGAAGTAAAATTCTGTCAATTTCCTCTAAATTTCAATGCCTGAGGACAAAGCTTCCAATCTTACTGCCTTTGTTAAGCAAATATTTTGTTTATGGTATTTTGTTGCAAAAAAAAATATGGATTTTTATGTACATATTGATGATTTCTTTCTGTCTATAACCTCCTTGAAATAGTAGGATCTCTGGATCAAGGCTATGAATAACTTAGTAACTTTGCATAATTCCAAATTGTTTTCCACAATAATTATCATGCCTTTCTTCCCTTCCAAGAATGTTCTCCATCCTTTAGCATCTCCATACACCCCAGGATTGTTTTAATTTGCATTTCTTTAATTATTAATGATTTTAAAATATTTTTTCTGTTAGTGGTTGGATAGTTTGTGTTTCTTCTTTTGAAAACTTTTTTCTCTTTGGACCACTTTCTTGGGAAATGGCTCTTAAGGATGCAGATTTATGATAATTACTTCGAGATTCTGAGTATGAGACTATTCTGAGATATCTCATGCAAAGGTATTTCTCACTCTATATCTTTTTTCTTTTACATCATTGGTTTTATGTAAAAGTGGTTATTTGTACAAAGTTGTCTATTTTGGTTCTTATAATCTCTTCTTTCCTCTATTTGACTACAAATTATTTTCCTATCCATTGTGATATATCTTTTCCCTTTTCTGCTATATTTTTGGGGTTTGATTTTTTAATAACTGTAACATTTATCTACATAGAAATTATAGATTATGATATAAAGTACTAGTGTAAACCTCTCAACCTATCTTTCAGACTTATTTTGAGTTTTATCAGTAGTTCATGACAAATAGTATTTTCCCCAATAATTTATATTCCCAGTTTTATTTAATACTAGATTGCTATGCACATTTGTTTCTTGGTCTTGAATACCAATTATTTTCCATCAACCCATTTTTCTATTTTTATCCAATTCTAGGTGATTTTGACAACTTAATAATTCCTTTGCAATATAGCCTGAATACTGGTAGCACAAAGCCCCTCTCCTTACTGGTTTTTTTTTTCTTTGCATTATTCCCATTGATAGTTTCAGTCTTTTGTTTCTCCAAATGAATGTTATTATTTTATATTATTCTATAAAACATTTGATAATTGATAATTTGATTGTTAAAGTACTATGACTTCAAGGACAGTTGCTTTGTTTTGTCAAGACCTCTTCACATGTAATACTGCTTTGAGTCTTACCTCTTCCATTCTCTGCTTCAGGGTATCTCACTGCTTCATTAAAACATTTCCAACTTCTGTTCTATACCATTGATTCACTTTTCAATTTTTTTTTTAATTTCAATTTTGCTTCCTTTAATTTTCTCATTAAGCTTTTTAGCGACTCTGAGGGTCCTTGTGGTTGTTCCCTTGTCTTTTCAGGGATTCTAGTTGTAATAATTATAGTATTCACTTCTGAAGATTCTTCCTTGCATTCTTTTACTCCATTGTGTTTATTGATTTTAGGTGACCTTTTTTAGCTTACTTATTTCTGCTGTTGACTTTTCTATGGGGGTTTTCCTTGTGAACACCTCCATCTTTTTCCTTTCTTTTTAGTGTTGTTGCTTTTACTTTATTTGCTAACCTTTCTTACTGCTCTGAGATAATGAAGGGAGAGTTGATCTTAACCACAAGCCCTTACTCAAGACATCTTGCTACTGCTTCTGAATTGCTTTATTCAAAAGTGAGAATGCCACTATAATTGTTTTATCTGTAAATGACAGTTTTAATTAAGGGCAACACTGTAACTCAAAATTCTGTGTGCATTTTATACATGAAAATGCTGGCTTATATCTTTTACATGGTTGAATTTATGTATGAAGACACAGGTATACAATAATCCAGTTCTCTAAGATTTGCAGATAGCCCTTGCTTTGCTTTGTTAAGGTACAATTACAACGTGTAATATCATAGAACAACTGCCTACTTGTTCGGTAAAAGCAAAAGTATTGTAACCTGTAAAGGTTATTTACTAACAATACTTAAAATTTGAAATTTAATTTAGATCTCATTTTTTAAAGCAATTATTTTCCCCTATCAACTTGCAGAACACTATGTTGAGATTTCTGTTCACTCCTAATTGTTTTTAGAATTACAATGACCTGAATAGAAAGTGGAACATTGTAGATAGCATACTATTGATTCATATTTGTAGGCAGAAATGGGAAAACATATATTTATACCTTCTATCTAAAGATAGCAGCTTCTATCTTTATACAATTCTTCTCATGGCTCTTTTTTAAGGGACAGGCCTCTTTTTGTATTGGTATTGTGGAACTTCACCGTAGATGAAACGGCTTTCAGCAAATGTACATTTATTGAGCACCTACTGACTGCAAGGCACCAGGCCAGGCACTTGTAATACCAATCACAGCAGCATACCTGAGGACTGCTGCTATGAATAATTTTAAGGGTCTAATCGCATACTATAATGAACTCTATTCAGAACTTAACATTGTTCAGTAAACTAAAGCATAACATTCATAGCAACATCTATATAGAAAAAAACATATCATTACATATGTATGTATATATGTATGTGTGTATATATGTACATATATATATGAATAAATCGTAACACTCAGTATGTCATATGGCACATAGTATATATCATTGCATTCAGTAACATTCCCCAAAATACTTGTTTATACAATCAGGGATCCCAGGCTAGGATCTTCCCTAGCATAACACATCAGCATATATCATTGCATCCTCAAAATCAGGGGGCCCAGGCCAGGGTCTTCCCTAGCACAACACATCCCCAAGGGGTAACAGAAAATACCATACCATCCACCCCTAGTCACAGCAAGAACAACCTCCTTAATCAATACAAAGGGTCCAAGTAAAGTCCTCTTTTATCTTAACTCGAGGTTGACTTCCAAGTCCCACAGCTCTTCCTCTGTGGGCTGACTGCTCCCAATTCTTGCCTGGGTTCACACTCAGGCAGCTTTCTACTCTTGCTCCTTGTCTCAGCTCTATGCTCTTCCTGCTCCTGCGTGATAGCAGGCTCCAGGGGCTCCTGTTTCTAGGAAAACAAAGCTTAATAGGGCTACAACAATATTTATACACATTACCAGCACCATCATTTCAATTCACTTTAACAGCTCTTAAAAGGGACTTAAACTAAGCCTCCTTCCTGTGGATGGGTCTCTATTCTTCAGCTCAATTCACTCATAAAGACCAACAGACAGGACTTCTGTGTGAGAAATTAGCAAAGACCAACAGACAGGGCTTCTGTCCGAGAAACTGACACAGACCAGCAGACAGGGCTTCTGTCTGAGAAACTGGCACAGACCAGCAGACAGGGCTTCTGTCTGAGAACCTGACACAGACCAGCAGACAGGGCTTCTGTCTGAGAAACTGGCACAGACCAGCAGACAGGGCTTCTGTCTGAGAACCTGACACAGACCAGCAGACAGGGCTTCTGTCTGAGAACCTGGCACAGACCAGCACACAGGGCTTCTGTCTGAGAAACTGGCACAGACCAGCACACAGGGCTTCTGTATGAGAAATTAACACAAACCAACAGACGGAGTACCAACATCCCAAATATTCTTTCTGTTAGGTCTCCCCACAAGCAAGTTCCCCAGGCAAATTCCTCCCTCTGCCCACTCATGCTAGCTTCTCTCTGTCAGCTCTGCCTCTTACTTCCCTCTCTTTTTCCCTTTTTTTGGCATAACTACTCCCACACTGGGCTCCACATGACTCGGGCTCCACGTGACTCAGGCTCCATGTGACTCAGGCTCCATGTGACCTAGGATGCACCACAGCTTTGAGCTGGGCCACAGCTCAAAGCAGGCCCTATCCCATTAACATTCCATTCCATTAACATTATATTAAGCACTCAATGTGTTACAGAAACAACTCCAAAATAAAAAAACAGCAAAAAACCCCACTTTGCTTGCTGTTACAGCACTATAAGAAAAACAAGTGTAAAACATAGTCCCTGCTTTTACATTACTTGCTGTCTAGTTGGAGAATAAAAACTCTATATAAGGATTCATAAGGTGGTAAGTCAAATTTAAAGTATAAAGGTAATGACGTGTGTATAGTATACATATGTGGCAAAGGCAACTCACAACTCCTGGTACTACAAAACCTAGAAGTCCCTTATCTCTTCAGAGTCCTCATACATACTCCCTGCAGCTTAGCACCTCTGCTGGGACTGTTGCCCATCTGTGCTCACAAGGTCTTCTCCATAGTCAGCTCTGTTCCCTACTGCTAGAGGTCCCATTCTTCAAAGCTGCTTTCCTTCCCTACATGTGTATTTATCTGTGTCTGTTTCTGGAATATCTACCTCTTTTCACTGCTAGATTCAGTATCTCCTACTGGTTTGGTAGCTCCCCTTCAAAGACATATGGTTCATGACCCTTGTTTCTGTTCTCTCTCACACTCAAACTCAAACTGCTAGATGGCTTGCTTTTTTTATATAACATGAGCAAGTTAGTCAATTGCTCTATTTCCTGTGTAGTGTCAGTTCCCTTCATCCAGTGGCCAAAGCCCTATACTTGTCTCAAGTTTACAAAGGAACTTCTTTATGAATTATTGTGGGGTTGTAGTAAAACTTAGTATTTCTTTTATTTACACGTCTTCACACGTAGGGCTTTCTGTGGCTATATCAGCACAGGTGGTGGTAAGAGAATCACCTTTCCTCATGTAGATTACAATAATAGCTAAATAGTTCAATCTATGGGAACCTTGCTTACCTGTTTCTTTTTCTTTTCTCATACCTTTGGAAAGGGCAGAGGAAGTGAGGGTAATAAAGCATCTAGAAATTAGAAAATGGCAATATAGTAGTAGAGGGCAGCTTGGTGGTGCAGTGGATAGAGCATCGGGCTTGGAATCAGGAACTGGAGTTGAAATCTGGCCTCAGGTATTTACTACCTGTCTGACTCTGGGCAAGTCATTTAATCCTGTTTTGCCTCAGTTTCCTCATCTATAAAGTGAGCTGGAGAAGGGAATGGTAAACTACTCCAGTATCTCTGCTGAGAAAACCCCAAATGGGGTCACGAAGAGAGTCAGACGCTGCTGAAACCACCGAACGACAATAGTAGTAGAAGATAACGGTTCCCAGAGTTCTGTGGGTCAAAAGCTTGTAGCTGACAGATACTAAACAAGAGACTGCTGAAAGAGGCAGGAGGAAAGTGGGAGTGAAAAAAGCGTCAATATACTTGGACCCTATCACTAGGGATAATGGAAATACCCAGCATCATGAGCTTTCCTACCTACAAGAGCTTAAAAGCTGGCAGATGAAAGAGTTGGCGATCTGACCGTTGATGCCAATACTGAAACCACTGAAATTTCTAGCGACCCTCTTAAGTTGACCCCACTCCCCATTCTAGCCGCAGAGTAATTACCAAAACATCCCCTTTTGCATTGGTATGTTTTTGGAGGGGATGGAGATCTGACTTACTCTGGGGAAAGTAAGGCAATTCTAACTGGGAATTCAAGCTGTGATTACTTTCTTTTGCTTTACTGTTCAGTTCTGTAATTAGTAAATGTTATGATTTTTCAATGACATTGGGAGCCTAGGCTTGCCAGCAGATGAGTCAACTAAATATCTTGGTAGCAAGCTAACTAAATGAGTTCCCTGGTGCTTTTAAATCTAGGTAGACCAAAGTGGGTATTAAGTATTGAGAACTTCCATGATGGGCTTGGATCTGACACCCAGATTATACCATGCTTGATAGTTGACGAAACCCTTTTCTCTCTTAGAGATACATTTGATCAATTGAATTGAATTCCAGTAATGAGAGCAGTATCTTCTCCAATTTACACATAAAATCATGGCACAGGAGGATGCATTTCACATACCTAGGAAGTGGTGAAACCAGGACCAGAATTCAGGTCTTTTGAATTACTAATCCAGGTCCAGTCACCTTATGGACTTCCAATATATCCCAAAGACACCGAGAAAGGTTAGAAGATTGTTGCAGGGGAGTGGATGCAATATGATGCGGTCTGGACGAGATAGGTAACAATGGCAATGGAAAAGGAGAGAAGAAGGGAAAATAAAATATTGTGAATAGACAATTGACGGGACTTGGTGACTAATGGGATACAAAGGTCAAGGGGGGACAAGTCAAAAATGGCCCCATGGTCTCTAGCCTGGTTGACTAGAAAAAGTAAGGGTATCACTGACAGAAATGGTAAAACCACAGAATCACAGAAAGTCAGATTTTGCTGTTAATCTCAAAGACCATCTAATTTGATTTGTCCTATAATAAAAATAAGAATTCTATCTTTAACATCCCCAGGGAGTGGTCATCCATTCTTTACTTATAGGAAACACATCACCTTCCGAGGCAGCACATTTCACTTGGTCTGCTTTGAACAATTACAAAGTTTGTCCTTACATCCAACCTAAATATGCTTCTGCAGCTTCTATTCATTGCTATTAGTTCTGTCCTCTGAGGCCAAGCACAAGTCTAATCACTATTTCACCTAACAAGCCCTTTAAATACTTGAAGATATCTACCATGTCAAAGTTTTCTCCTCTCCAGATTAAACAATCCAATGGCTTCAAATAATTCTCATTTACCATGGCCTATAGTGTTCTTGAATCCTGAACAACCTTCCCTCAAATGCAGCATCTTGTCAATGTCCTTAGTAAAACATGACAGCCAAAATATCACATAATACTCTAGATGGGATCTCACAATGGCAAAATAAAATGAGTGTGTTACTCAACTCAAAGGGGCAGTCAGTTTTGGGCCAAAGAAATGATGGGTTTGGTTTTAGACAGGTTGAGTTCAGAGTGATGGCAGTACATCCAAGGGAAAATATCCATCAAGCACTGGAGATGAAGATTTGTAAGCTTCCCAGATGGAAGTAATAAATAAAATTGTGAGAGTAAATGAGCTTTCTTAGAGAGAAAACCAGAGTGCCAAGGACCAATCTTTGGCCTATATCCACATCTAAAGGATAGGACGAGGAAGAGGAGCAAGCCAAAGTGGCAAAAAAAAAAAAAAAGCAGCAAGGGAGGGAGGAAGAGAACCATAATGATATCTTTTAATACTCTAGTAACCCAATGAGATGCACTCAATGATAGAACTGCCTTTTTTTTAACCAATTTTTTATTATAGTGAATAGATTTCACTAGAGAGAGCAGTTATTGTTTACCTCCCTCTACTACATTCATTTCTATAATATTGATTCTACTACTGCAACATCACCTCAGGTCATCGCTGCTCTTTATTTCTTACAAATTTATGGCACATAACCTCAAATGGGTTCATGCTATGATTGCTAATCTCCTTCCTGATCTCATTTCCCCAGGCTCTTTTCTTTTTCCTTTTGCCAAAAACCATTTCCCAACACTTCACACTTACTACCAACTGTCCTAACCATATCATAGAGGGCTTCAAAATATTTTTTATTTTATTGGGAGGCAATCAGGGTTTTAGGTGACTTGCCCAGGGTCATACAGCTGGCAAAGTGTCTGAGGCCAGATTTGAACTCTGGTCCTCCCTGACTTTAGGGCTGGTCCTCTATCCACTGTACCAACTAGCTGCCCCCACATATAGGGCTTTAAATGCCATGTTGAATTGCAGGAACGATTAGGTGGCATGGTAGACAGAGCACTGGACCTGGAGTCAGGAAGACCTATGTTCAAATGTGGCTTCAAATAATCCCTAACTACAATGTTGGGAAATTCACTTAATCTGCTTCAGTTTCCTTTCCTATAAAATGGGGATAATATAACACCTACCTCCCAGGACCATTCTAAGGACCAAATGAGACAATATTTGGAAAGCACTTTGTAAACCTTAAAGTGATACATAAACACTGGCTATTACTACTGAGGAATTTTCTTTCTATCCTAGAGACCTGAAGATTTCTGAGCACGAGAGCAACATGGTCAGACTTGTTTTCTTTTTTATCTTTTTATCTGTAAACTCCCTGCAGGTATTGCAAATGTCGCGCATATTGTATAGTAGAAAGAGTGGTGGATTTGAAGTCAGACATCCTGGGTTCAAATTGCAGCTCATCCACTGACTATCTGTGCTACATTAGGCAAGTAACTTTGCCTCTCTGAGGACCCCTCTCCATTTGAAGAAGAATGTGGACCTTTTTGGTGGGGGTGGGTGGGAAGTGGTAAACAAAATACTCTCTAAAGTCCCTTCTAGTTCTAAATCCTATATCGCTATGTCTGGGGTGGTATCACTACATATTAGGCATAAAAAAATGAATCCTGACGGATTGCTCTAGATTTTAAAACCAGCCAGCTTCCCAAGAAAATCAGCCAGCTCCCCAGAGATGGACAAATATGAAATGCTGCCTGGGTAAGTGGAAATTGAGAACTCACTTCTCTTGGTCAGTTATTTCTTCTTCTTCTCATATTATTATGCAATGGTAGGAAGGGTGGGACTTTTTTTTTTTTTTACTGTTTTCTCTT
The DNA here is from genome assembly GCF_011100635.1 of Trichosurus vulpecula. NCBI lineage: Eukaryota > Metazoa > Chordata > Mammalia > Diprotodontia > Phalangeridae > Trichosurus > Trichosurus vulpecula. The sequence goes on from NC_050573.1 coordinate 565,718,947, forward strand.
TTAGAATGCTAAGGTAATCAAGTGCTTTTAATGAGTCTTGCCTCATTGATTGGAAACAATGTATATGATATAGTGTTAGTGATTAAAGCTCTTTCCCACACCCCTTTTGCTAAGTAGATGCTGAACCCTCAGGGCCCTGAACAGCGTATTTGAGCTCTGAGGTTGGCATTTTGCTTTTGGGGGTACACTCACTGGAAGAATGTTGGTTACGGGACTCTGGGTGGCCAATGAAGCCCCTTCAGCTTTGAAAGCCCAGGTGCTTCTCTCTCTGGTAACTATGTATGTGATATCTTGATTGGACAAAAGCCTGTCTGTTAATCTGTTTTCATTTTCTCTGTATTTGCTCTGAAGTTCAGGGTGCTGACTGTTTGCCCTGAACTAAGTGAATGATATATGTATATTTAATTAAAGTGAGATTGTTAACCCCTTAAAATTGCTTTCCTTAGAAAAAGCAGATCAAAGAGCCTGGTGCTAGCAGCCCTGTGCGCTCTTGTTGTTGGTCTTTCACCTCCACAGAGGCTGCTAGCAACATTGTTGTTACATATTATTATTATAGTTAATATAATATATACCATATTTTTATATAATACCTTATTATATTATATTATTATGGTTAGTTCATTATTGTAATGAAACAAAGTTGCCCTCTATGTGATGGCTGATTGGTTCATTTAAGAAACATGTATGAAACTAGAAGTGATTTCAATATTTGTCACTCCCTGTGCTTGTTACAACCTACATTTATTTAAAAATAGAATGCTTTCATATTTCTTTCCCAGAACTCACTATCACAGAATCTCAGAACCATGTAGTCCAACCTATGTTGGATAAGAATCTCCTCTATGACAGATGCAGTGGATAGAACACCAAGCTTAGAGTCAGGAGACCTGAGTTCAAAACCAACCTTACTATCTATGTGGACCGGGGCAAGTTGCTTAACTGAAGTCTGTCCCAGTTTCCTCGACTGTCAAATGAGAATAATAATAGAACCTACCTCCTAGGGTTGTTGCCAGGATCACATAAGATATTTGTAAAGCATTTAACACAGTGCCTATCTCATAGTAGTAGGTGCTTAACAAATCCTTGTTTCCTTCCTTTCTTTGTCTACAACATATCTGACAAGTGCGCATTCATTCTTTGCTTGAGGACCGACTAGATGTCTTCAACGCCTGAAATTTCTTCCCTCCTCATCTCTGCCTCCTGACCTTCCTGGCTTCCTTCAAGTCCCAGCTAAAATTCCACCTTCTAGAAGCTTCCTAATCCCACTTAACACTAGTGCCTTCCCTCTGTTGATTATCTCCAGTTTATTCTGAAGAAAGTCTTGGAGTCAAGAGATGGAGGAGGGTCTGTTGTGTAAGAAACAACACCAAATCTCAGAATACATGAGAGTGAGTTAGGTGCAAGAAGACTGAAAAGGTAGGAGGGGGCAGAAAACATAGAGTGAATGACCTCTCCCACTGAGAGCAACGTATCTAAGTTTAACAAGAGAGAGTCTCTGCCGTCCCCCCAAAGGAAAATTTCCTGAAGTCTCTGGGGAGGCAAGATGGAAATCAGGGAAAGGTGAGGAGTCAGCTCTCCCCTACATGCTTAGCAATGAATAGGGTGCTGAACTTATCAAGAAGATCTGGGTTCAAATCCTGCCTGTGCTACTTCCCAGCTACGTGATCCCGACCAGCCATTTCATTTCCGTGTTTCTCAGACTATTCCCTGTGAGTTATTTCCTAACTTGTGGCCTTAGACTAATTGTGACAGAATTTAGTGGAAGGAGTTCCCAGTGCCGATGGAATCACAGATTGCTCAGATTTCTTTATCACCCTATTAATTCATACTGAGCTTAAAGTACACCAAGTCCATTTTCATTGAGAACACTAGAAAACAAAAATCAAAACCAGGAGAGCTTTAAGTATCCTAAAGGTGGCAGCCTTCTTCCTCAAGTGTGCATCAAAATCCTAGCTCCAGGAATAAATCCACCAGATAAAGATGCTGAACTAGATTAAGAAAAAAAAAGTCAACTGCAAGGATTTCCATTTTTATTAATGTTATTTTGGCAGCTGGTTTCATATGAGAGTCATTTAATCCCACATTATTTAAGTTTGTGAGCCTTAAAGTGATTGGTTAAGCTAGAATAAGATACTTTAATATAATTCCATTAAAAAGAAGGAAATGTTCCTTCTCTGCCTTTTCTACACTGATCAGTCATACTGTCTTGCAACAGAGCAGTGGACATACTGCCCAATTTGTCAGTTCAAGAGAGTTCAAACCACAGTTCAGCAAGCAGACATACTCTACAGAAACACGGAAAAAGAGAAGCAGTCACCTGAGGAAGAAAGCACTTTGAAGGTGCACACATCACTTCTCAGCAAAGAAAAAAGCTAGCTATGGAGAGTAGCTGGAAATCCAACTGAATAGAAGTGTTCTACCCAAGGGAAACTGCATCTGGAATCTACAATGAAAGGATTTCCAGGCACTATAGCACCAGGAATTATGGGTCACCTTTTCTGTACACATGCATAGGTGCCTCACTACCATCATATTCAGAGTCGGGGAGCTCTTTCCATGGCTATTGTGTATGTTTGTGGGAAAATGTATCCCAGGGTTATGGGAGGAATATTTTTTGACTACTATTCTTAATTATGCCATTTGAGGAAATGCCTTTGGTTAAGAGCAGATTGAGTCCACTGGCATACTTAATAAGACATCCACTGGTTGGGGCTCATAGCCAAAGGGCTCAAAGTTCAGAATGAACACCCCTACAATTAAACATAGTAAGCATCCTTCTAGAGATCCAACCCTTAAGAGTGTAGATTGGCAAAATATTCCACAAAAGTAGTGTTGTATTTCAGTGGAACCGGGATGTAGGGAGGAGTGTCTCATCAATGTAAGTGCTCTCTCCAAGAATGCAGATTGCAAACTATCCATGCCTTCTCATCCTGTGTGATTTGATCTATGTCCTTGATTAAGGCCTTCACAGAAGATATATCTGATGTCTGGAAGTAGCCTTCTATGGACATATGCTCCTTGAAGATACAGACTATCTTATTTTTGCCTTTTTATGCCCAGTGCTTACTTAGCATAATACCCCGTGTGCTGTAGATACTCGATATACTTATCAACTGATTGTTTTTTAACATTGGGTAGATACCAGTGTAGCACTGGCTGTATATCTCTTATTATTCACTCTCACTACATGATAGGCCTGTCTCTTTTTGCAGTCATATATTTCCTGAATAGCATCTTTTCTTCCATGTGATTAAACTAGAACAAGGCACAAGGTATTTAAGACGCTAACATAACTGTTCTTCCCTTTTAGTTAAATTATAATGCTCTGCAAATTTATAGTATTCAGCAGTTGATAACCATTTTTATGGGAAATTTGGACCCTTCATTTTTTTTCTACCATATGACCACCGCCCATTTGAACCTGCCTTAATAATGATAGTTCACATTTATAAAGTCCCTTAGGATTTACCCAAATGCTTTATCTTGATGAGCTTTTCTCATGATAATCCTGTGAGCCAGGCTAGGCACATGCTGTTTTCCTTATTTTCCTATGAGAAAGACTAAAGATCAGAGAACTGCGGTATCTTATCCGAGGAGCGCAGCCTCAAATACAAGTCCTCTGATTTCAAAATCGTGTCCTTGTCATCATGACACACAACCTCAGAAAATGGAAAAAGGACATAAAAGGAAATATGTGCCTTGTGTACTAACTCTAAAACCCACCGAGTGGCAGCCGTGTACCATTTGTTCCAGGATACAGCAACTCCCCCACGAAGATAAGGGAGGTTTTGTTTTTCTGCTTAGGTTTCTGTTGAGTGGGAATCTGCTTCTCCAAACTCCCATCTCTTTATTAAAGATACCCTGTACAAGGTCGCACTAGGGTGGATTTCATTTTGAAACTTTGATGAAACCCTGAGAAAAGTCATAGTTTTGACTTCTCCATCATCTAGTCACAATCTAAGAGTCATTCTTCACTCTTCCATAGCCTATCAGCTGTTGAGTCTTGCGGATTCTACGTGCCGAGCATCTCTCACATCCTTCTCTTTCTCTCTACAATCATGACCACACTAGTTCAGGCTTTTATTACCTCTCACCTGGTTTACTGCAATAGCTTCCTCATTATTCTCTCTCCATCCAGCTTCTCCCCTCTCAAATTATCTTCCACACAGCTGCCAAACTGATAATTCCTAAATCACAGGCGTATCTATTGTTCACACAAACTCCAGTAGTTTCTTATTACCTTTAGGATAAAATATAAACTGTCTTTGGCACTTAAGGACCTTCACAATCTAAAAGACCTTCACAGTCTAGTTCCTGCTTTCTAGACCTTTTCCATCATTAGCTTCCACACTTGGAAGTCTCCACACTTGAAGTCCCCACACTTGGAAAGCCCCCCACGGAAGAAATTACAGATCTAGCCTCTGCCCTTTCACCCCTGCCTATCAAAAAACATTCTATTCAGTTCAGGAAACATTAGTAAAGTTACTTTTCTGTGCAGAATTCTTTGATAGGTGCTGGAAGAAATAAAAAGTTTAAATTAGAAAACCACCCCTGCTCTTACAGTCTGGTAAAGAGCAATGGCCTACAAATAACTAATACAGAATAATACAGGCTTAGTGCATAAGAAAGGTTCAAAGTGCTGTTTCCAAGAAGTGAAAGGGAATCCACTTTGGGGACCAGGGAAGGCTTTATGGAATGGATGGCGTTTAAGATAGGCTTCAAAAGTTGAGTAACAATTCAACAGTCCAAGAAAAGAATGGAAGGACCTTCAAAGTATAAGAAGCAATGTTAGTAAAGTCACCGAGGCAGGAAGGAACCAATAATGTAGTTTACTTAGCCTTTAGTGAGATAGGGTGAATGGTATGGAATAAGGCTAGAAAGATGGGAGGAGGGAGTGTGTGTGTCAGATTTGGGAGGCTTTGAATGACAAGCTAAGAAATGTGAATGTAATTTTAGTTAGCGGACAAGAAGCAGACAGTGGGAGAGTCACTTCACTTTTGTAGGCCTGTTTCCTTATGTATAAAATCTCGAGAGGGTTGGACCAAATCACCCCTAAGGTTCCTTTCAGCTCTAACTCTATGATACCAAGGGGTTTTGAACAGAGCCGTGACATGACTAGAGCTGTGTGTAAGAAAGATTTGACTGTCATAGTGTGAAAAGACCGGAAGTCGAGGCAAGGAGAGACTGAAAATAGAAAAGAATGTTAAGAATTTTAAACGAATTTTTGCTCTCTTCTCTTAAGACTTCTATACACTGGATTAGAGAGGCAAAACCAAGAAAGTTATTTTGGAATAATAAACCGCTCCAGTAGGTAGATAATAGACAACTAGATCGTATGGACAGGAATGTAGATGTAGATATTGATGAAGGTGTCGGTATAGACGGCTAGAGAGATCATTACTGTCGAGGGGGTGTGTAACACCTGTACGAATCAAAAAAGTATTTGCGGGCAGGCACTTCGGAAACTAAATTTCAGGGGAAATATGATGGAATTTTAGAAACACAGTTGGTGGTAGGGCGGGGAGCAGGAAACTAACGTCTAGGGGCCGAGGCTGGCAGTTTACTGTACACTCTTCATCCCTGATTGGTGGGACTGTCCATACTCATCTCTATGGCGTCATTAGCTACTTGCCGGTAAAATGCCCCGTCTCCATGACGTCACATGCCCCTGGCCAATGAGAAGCCTCGGCTTGCAAGACCAGCCTAGGGCTGTGGGCATTTTTTGTGAATGAAACTGAACCGAATTCCCCTCCAGGGGTCCCCAGTAGCCGCCGGCCCCGGCGCACTCAACCGTCTCACCAACCGGGGCTGTAGCTGCTGTGTTACCATCGTCAGGCGGCCCTCTACCATCATCACCACCTCCAAGCTGCAGGGAACGTGGGGGCGGGTTAAAGACAGAAGGAGGAGGAGAAGGAGGAGGGGCTGCCGCCGTGGCCGCCGCCGCCGCCGCCGCCGCCGAGGGGGCTGCGGGGAAAAAGGGGGCGTTGGCGAAGTAGGGGCTTCCTGGTCTGCTGGCGGAGGCGGCTCGCAGTGTGAAGAAGAGCGATCACTCGGGCTCCTCCTCCACCGCTTCCCTCTGCTCCTCCTCCTCCCCCCGCCCCCAGCTGCGGAGGCTCCGGCCCCCCCCCCCCCCCGCAGGGCCGCCAGAACCCCCCCACCCCATCATCACCGACGCCACTACCACCGAGCACCATCGCTTCCCATTCCCCACCCCCTCGCTCCCGCCCCCTGCTTTTTCTCCTCCTCTGGAGCGCATTGGTGCGGGGCTGGCGACGGCTACGGCCTCACGGGCGGGAGCTCAGGGCAATGGTCGTGGGTCCCCGGACGTACCGCGCTCGGCTCCATGAAGCGGAAGAACGAGAGGCGATCCTCGAGCTGGCTCAAGGTCTCCAGCACCAGGAGCTCGCTGGACTTATTGGGAGCCAAGAAGAGCAGGAACTCGACCTCGCAGGACCTGGGGGAGCTGGAGCGGGAGGACGTTTACTTGGACATCACCGGTAAGGAGCGCGGCTGCAGGGTGACTGTGGACCCCGTCTGGCCCTTGCCGGGTGCCACGCAGATTGAGGATCGCCGGAGGGGATGCTGCTGGAGGAGATGAAGGGGCGTGGCGGGTGCACCCCTTCGCTACTTGCAGCCATCTCTCCGGGCCGGGGGGCGGGGAAATCACCCAGACCCTTGTCCCTGAATCCTCGCCCACCTGCCCCCCTGTTGCCTGCTCCTCGTTCAGGTGCCTTGTGGCATCTGCGGGAGGCGGAGAGGGAATGGACACCCTTCGAACCCCCCTCCTCCTTTGGGTACCCTGTCATCCCCCCGATCTTTCGCGGTGCTCAGATGCAGCCCCCAGGCCTCACCTTCCCCTCCACCCCCGCCCCCTTCTCCGGCTCCGAGCCAGGAACTGTTTATTTCATCCTGCTCTTCCCCTGCCCTCCTCCGCTGGCCCAGTCCCCTCCTTTAGGACAATGAGAAGTAAGCAACTTGGCACCGGTGGTTGTGTTGGTGGAACAGAATCGAAATGGATTTCAAAGTTGGAGCTTTAGTCTGTGGGGAACCTAACACTTTTCCCCATCATCTTCTGGTTTTTCGGACTTCTTCCATGGAGGCGGGCTGCCAGCCAGGGTTAGGAGAGCCTGGCGCACATGTTAGTTTCGAACATCTTAAGGAGCTAAATTGTTTTCTTGAATCCTTTTAGGAGAAGAGGCTTTTGCATCAGGTGCAGGAGATAGCCCGTGTGCTTTTTGCTGGGCTATCCAGTTTTTTAGTAGGAAATCAGTTGGAGGAGGTTGTGCACTCACCGGTAGTACAGCATTTCCTGAGTCATAGCACTAAGGCCCAAACACCCATTTTCTTTGGCAGTTTTGGTGCCTCTGTCCCCTCCCTTTCTTGCTTCCCCCCCAAAAAAAACAAACAAACAAAGCCACGGCAGGGCCCAAGTGCTTGAAAAGGAAATCTGTTGTTTTGATGGCATTTGGACTAGTCAGGTTGCTGTCACCAGTTTGTCAGTTCTAAAAAAGCAGTCCTTGATATCTGTACCCATTACTGAACAGTTTAATAAAGCCAGGGTAGAAAATAGAGGTCAAATTTCCCAGACCAACAGAAAAGGTTAAATGCATTTTGTACAGCCTGTATATCACATCTACTTTGTTTCTAACTCCTTTTTTTTTTGCATCATGGATCGCCTTAACCTCAGAAAAGCCAGGCATATAACAGCTTTTCCTAATATTAGTATAGAAATGAAAGATTTAAAAAAAATGGACTTAGCAGGAAAGTAATGATACACTATGTCTCAATTAAATTCCCTGCAAACAATTATGCTTTTAACAGCCCTCTGGGTAGATGGTGAGATGGAGAAAGTTACAGGCTCTTGCTGGACACAGAGGGTTATGTGGCCAAAGTGGCTAAGAGGAAGAAGCAGTGAGGTTTCTCAAACTGAGGCCTCTTGTAGGCATGGCTACATTCAGGGCTTTGAACCCCACTCATTTGTGGGGTAAGTACTACTGAGGTCACAGACTGGGAGAAACTATACTGAGAGACTGGACCACTCCCCTTTTCTTCCTTAACCCCTCCCCTATTAGGGCTAGAGAGGGAAAAACCTTTTCTAGGAAGGAGTTCCTACACAAAACTGTTCCCAGTTCCCAGTGAATCCTTAAAACTGAAAAGCAATCCTATCCTGCCTCCATCTCTGGTTTTTTCAACCTCTAGAAGTGAAATTTCTGACCCCAACCTATGTCACTGGGATATTGCTGTATCACATTGGGGGATTTGTTGAGGATGTGGCAAGTATGGAAAGCCTTTAGAAAGAAAGATAGCCAGGAAATATTTTCCTTTCTGGTTGCTTGATCAAATATTGAAGGAGAAGGTCTGTTGTGTCATTTGAAATCCAAATGCAGTTTTTCAGATTTAAAAAACCTGGCAAGATGAGATGGGGAGAGATGAAACTAGTCTGAGTAGAGTTGACTCTTTAGGGAAGGCTTCTCTGGTAGAAAATCATCAGATTTCTTAAATTTTCCCTCTGCTCTATATTGGAAGGGAAGAGATTTGGTATTGTATAGTCATTCTGTTTTAACATAATTAAAAATAAAAATTTCAAAGTAATTTGTTTGCAAGTTTTAAATTACCTTCAATTAACAAGACCAACTTAATGAAGACTCAAACTCCAGGTACAGGTTTTACTTTGAAATGGCCTGAATTGACTGACCTTCATGCTTTCTACAAATTTTTTGAAACTTCTAAGAAGCCTATTCTACTATTCCAACCTTTAGAGGAATAGGTCAAGAAAAATTTTTATTGTTAAGTTACTCAACACACCTGAGGCTTGTTGGCACTAAAATTTGGTTACAACTGAAAATATTTTGAGAAATTGAGGGGAAATGAGGTTTTTTTGGTACGGTGTTCAATATTTATATGAACTCTGCCTGCAGTCTTCCCTTAAATATTTAAAAACTAAATCTCATTATTTTAAAAAATAATCCCCACTCATCTATAAATTTACAGTATCAATTAATATAGTGTGCCCTCTAAACAGGCACATATCTTACCTTCTTTTCACAATATACTTTGTGGTATATTCAGGAATTTCTGCTGCTATATATATAACTGTTCCAATTCAGCACTCCAGAGATACTGTCCTTACTGATTTTTCCCAGGGTTGAAAAGCAGGATAGAAGCAGAAGACTACCATAGATAGTAAGGAAAAGGCTCTGTCCCTTTAGCAAGGACTTTATCCTTCGTATCATATAAAGAGGAGAGACAACAATAAAAACAAATTCTTTGTCAAACCATTTTTAAAATTACTATGGCATATGCAACCAACACTTTTGATATTTGGCATGGCATTCAAAAGGGAGAAGGGTATAAAAGACTAGAATCACCCGGAGGACCTTCTATTTGAGGAGACAAAAGTGTATTTGTATGAAGCAGTTAGGGAATAACTAAATTGCAGCACTTAAAACCATGCAGTGTAACCTAGTATTGACTGTATTTGTGCATAGGGAGTAGACCTGGATTATGTGACTAGGCAGAGTGAGGTGGTGTATTAATCAAGGGAGGGTTTTTTGTTTTTCTCAAGGAAGTGAGTTTTGATCTGGGTCTGTAAGGCCCCTTCTAACTATAAAATGCTGTCATTCTTTCACTGAAGGAAAGAAGCCATTTCAAGTAGAGAGGAAACAAGCAATATGTTGAAAATAAGGTAAATTGAAGTGGAGAAGAGGCTGTGTTGGGGAAAATTGTTTTGTTTTGTTATGGTCTGGACATGTGTGAAAGCACAGTATTGAGCAATGACAGTCTGACCCAGCTTCCTCCCCTTTCTCTTTTTAATGCCACCAGGAAATCTTTTTTTTTTTAATGACTAGGAAAATAACTTGCATTTTTGTAATACACCGAAACCATTCGGAGACTCAATTTTTGTATTTCGTACTGCAGTTACTAAAGAAAATGTCAATATATATGCAGATTAAGGAAAGATTTAAGATATTGTATTTTTTTTAAAAAATTATATGCCCTGCTTGGGGAGTGTTCTCCATATAGCCCATCTAATTTTACATCTTTTGACATGTTCATATTCTCTTAACACACACTTTATCAGGAGTTGATAGAGTCTCTGCCAAGACTGTAATTCTTTTAAAAGCCCTCATTACATGACTTATTCCATATGCATGATGTTATGCTGGATATGCTAGAAGAAAAAATGTAATTGATAAATCCCAAGAAGTTAAGGAATTTAGAGTCTACAACACATGACACTGATAGGAACAAATGTATAAAAGGTTATATGTACTCAGACCATTGAATAGACATTAATGTGTATGTATGCAGTGGTGCAAGCCTTTTTTTGTGATGTAGAATGGAGTATGATGGGATTGCATTTTTAAATAAAGTAGAATCCAGGGGCAAGTATTCAGTTCTCCATTAGTCTTCACAGGTTTCATGAAGGAGATTGAACAGAATCTCAGCGTTGCAAGAAACCTCAGAAATGATCTAGTCCAATCTTGAACAAGTCCAATATACAACAATAATCTCTTATAATACGACTGACACTATGTCCTGAGGCAGCCTGTGCCAATTTTTTTCTTTTTTTAAAAGAATTTAATTAATTTTTAGTTTTCAACATACACTTTTATAAGATGTTTAGTTCTGAATTTTTCCCTTCCTCCCTCCATTCCCCCCTGCCCAAGATGGCATGCAGTCTGATATAAGCTGTACAGGTATGATCACGTTAAACATATTTCCACATTAGTCACGTTGTGAAAGAGGAATCAGAACAAAAGGGAAACACCATCAGACAGAAAAAACAACAACAAAAGAGAAAATCCTGTGCTTGCATCTGCATTCAGACTCCATAGTTCTTTCTCAGGATGTGGATAGCATTTTCCATCATGAGTCTTTTGAAATTGTCTTAGATCATTCCATACCGATTTTTGATAGGAAGTTTTTGCAAGGAAGTTTGCCTTACATCAATTGTAACTTTTCCTCTTTGAGTCTTCTGTCATGCCTGGTTAGTCTCCCTGACTCTTCCTGGGGCTGAGCAGAGCCAGCCTAACACTAATCCAAGTCTATACAGGATAGCTCTTGAAGGCAAGGATCATTTAGTCCCTAAATATACTTTTTTCCCAGGTAAAATACCCCTAATTCCACAACTGATTCTAATAATGGTCCCTTCATCATCCCGGTCATCTTTCTCTACATCCATGCCAGCTGATGGAGGTGCCCCCAAAAACATGGACACACCATACCAGTGTGTAGGTGAACCTTCCTCCACTAGGCCTGGACGTCATCCTCTTTGTGGAAGCTTGATGGCATTAGCCTCTTTTCTACTATCTCCCACTGACTCATTTTGTGCTTTCCCTCCACTTCAACCTGAACATCTTTTTCACGTGAATTATCATTTAGCCATGCCTTTTCCGCTTATACAGTCGATTTTTTTTTGGAAACCAAGGGTAGAATTTAAGGAGGTTGTAGTTTTTCAGGTCCTTTCCAGCTCTTCATCCTACAATCCCAAGACTTTACATTTATCTCTCTTAAATTTTATCTTATGAGATTTAGTCCATTGTGCTAGCCTGGCAATACATTTTTGCTTTTGTTTTTTAATTCCGACTCTCACGTAAAATGTCAGTATTACTCTCAGCATTGTGCAAATCTGATGCACATGTCATCTATTCCTTTATAAAATTCTTTCCTGACAATTTTTTTTTAAAGCACAACTCTTTTTGGCTCCGGTCATTCCATCCATCTTCATTTTATTTACACATTTTAAACTGAGTATGTCCGTTACTGAATTCATTGGCTTTTTTCCCTCTAAAAAAAATAACAACTCTGATTTCTTCTAAACTTTCTTATTTCTGCGAAAGTTACCTGCCATCCTCAGTCTCCCAGATCCCTGACCTCCGCTTTATCCTGGAGTCCTTGCTATCATCCACTCCATATATCCAGTTAGTTGCCAAATCTTGCCCTTTCTACTGTCACAACATCTCTCACATTAACCCCTTCTTCATCCACGTGGCTACCACCTTAGTTCAGGCCCCAGTCACCTCTTGAAGTAATCTCCCATTTGGTCTCCGTGTCCCAAGTCTGTCGCCACTCAAGTGCATCCTGCGCAGTGCTCCAAAAGTAATTTTCTTGAAACATAGATGTGAGAATGTGACTTTTTTTTTTGAGGGGGGAAGGCAGGGCAATTGGAGTTAAGTGACTTGCCCAAGGTCACACAGCTAGTAAGCGTGTCATATGTCCTGAGGCCTGATTTAAACTCAGGTCCTCGTGACTCCAGGGCTGGTGCCCTACTCACCGCACCAGCTAGCTGCCCCTGAATGTGACTCTTCTATGCTCAGTAATCTCCAGTGGTTTCCTGTTGCCTCTGGAATCAAATATAAAAGCTCCTCTTTTTGGCTGGTAAAGCCCTTCACAACTTGGCACCAACCCATTTTTAGCCTCATTGGACACTATTCTACATCCTGTACTCTAATCTTGGTAAACCCGCCTTCTCTCCGTTCACATGTGACACTTCACATCATACCTCTGTACCCCTGTCCTGGCCATCCCACATACTTGCAATGGATACCTCCTCTCTTCTGCCTCATGGAATCCATCTCTTCTTGAAGACACAGTTCAAGCATCATTTTCTACTTAAAGAAGCCTTTCCTTTAAAAATCTGCTAGTGTACCTTTCTTCCCAGCCAACTTCTGTTTACCTATTTTGTTTTTATTAATTTTCTATTTCTGCTACGTGTGGTTTGTATGTACTTCTTGTAGGGATTGTTTCGTTGTTTGCACGTGTATCCTCAGTAGCTAACACAGTGCCCAGCACATAATTAGAACTTAATGAATATTTGCTGATTTATTACCCAGCTATTCTGTTGATCATCTGGCCCCCATCCTTCCATCTTGTCTATCCACAAGAACTGAATGAGAGACTTGGTTAAATGCTTTGCCAAAATCCAGTTATGCTAGGTTTCCAACATGTCTCTGATTCATCAGTCACCTTTCCTGGCAAAAAAAATTGAGATGAATCTTCACAAATTCTTCGTGATGAAACTCAACTGTCTTAATAATCGCCGCTCTAAAAGCAGAGATTTCAGATTTAGATTCTGCTAGGAGCAGAAAACATCCTTTTGCGAATCTGTAGCCGTCTTGCAATAACGTATCATCTTAGATAGTGGCCTGAGTTGCCGGGTCACCAGTCTCCACTCATTCTGAGTGAGTGTTACTGACATTTTTCTTGAAAATTTTGTTGATCTTCAGCTACTCGCTTTTGTTCCCTTCTTTACATTTGGTTTTTTTGGTCCTCTAGTTGACTAGTACACAGTTCTTTGTACATCCATCCACACTATTCTCTTCAGATATCTCCCTTCTTTATCAGAATTGTTTCTGTTTGTACTATCTGCTTGGGTGGACTTCCTCTGAAGAATTTTAGACCAAGAGGTCCTAGCTGTCATTTTGGTGAACTTCTTGAAATCTGCTCTCCCAAAATCCAGGGGGCATACCGTTTGCTGGGCTTTGCTTTTCTTCTTTATCATGGACTTGCCACTTTCTCCTGGGATTCTCATCATTTCTACTTCAGCAAGCAGTTTTTCCTTAGTGTTTTAATAAGTCTTCACTAGCACTTTTCCCACATGCTTCCTCCGCCTTTTGAAGAATGAAATAAACAGTAAAGTCAAGAATTCCTCCGCTGCCCTGCTTTTGGAAGAAAGCATGGCAGCATCTGTCTGGATAGCTGAAGATCCCATCCTTACTCTCCCTGCCTCTGAGACAGATGTATCTTCTCTTCCATCTTGTGCTTGAGGTCGGTTTGACAATCTAGTGATAAAACTTTATGGCCTTTAAAAATATAATACGCTTTTCTCTAAAGTTATCTTGTAAAAGAAAAATAGAAGCTTTTGATGATTGAAAAGCTATTTCATTTCTGATATCCGTATGCTGTGTTTGCATAATGCTGAAGATTTATGTTTTGGTTAACATCAAATTGCTAATAAGCTTATGGGTCTTTGTTAAATAAAATAGAGTGCCTTAGGGAGCAAGTCCTTAAAATAACACATATATTCAATTATTTTCCTCATATGATATAGCTTTTAAATATTGGTTTAAAATTAGGGCTTATGCTATGCGCTTAAAATATCCTGAATTTTAATAAGTTGTGGTTTAGGAATAGAGAATGGCCCTATAATTTCATTGGCATAGGGGACTCCCAAATGAAGAAACTTACTACAAATGAAAATCAGCTCCTCTTCAACTTACAGTCTTAGATACTTGCTTAGAGCACTGAGAGGTTGAGTGATTTACCTAGGGCCACATAGGCAACATATGTCAAAAGCTGGACTTAAACCCAAGTCTTGCTGGTTTCAAGGCTAGTTCTCCATCCACCACACCATGATGCCTCTGTTATTTTTAGCCAGCAAAATTGATACCAGTAATCTACATCAACAACTTGTGTATTACACAGAGAGGTACGCGGTTACTTGTCGGGGATTGGCGTCAGGCCAGAAGGAAACAATTATGCTTGTAACTAGCACTGAAAAATATGTATTTCGTCTTACCATCTTAAAGGTTGCCATTTCTGTGTCTTTATTAAGTCTTTATGGGGTAAGTAGAGGCACTAGTTAATACTGACACTTTCTAGATGGATGAATCAGCAAAGTGAGGTTGATTGGTATGAATCACCAAATTTTATTCTGAATTACCTTTAGCAGCGCTGTTCCCATCCAGTATTCATGGGTTTCTATTTACTGCCATTTGTTCACCTTGCAAGTTAAAATTTATAAGCATCTTTTAACATTTGATTTCATCTTTTTAATTTCAGCCTATTTTAAGACCATGTGGCATCATCATCACATCTAAATTCCCTAGTCTATATGAATGTCTGAAGTCCTCTTCTCTCTTTTTTTTCTATAGCTTTTCATGGATACTGCTCCAACCAGGTATTCAGACATTGACTGTCCTTGTAGTTCTTTCTGATGATTATAAACTGTAGAATTTAAGTTCATGCTGTCAGTTGTGATTCATGGGTCTCCCCTTTCCTGTTTGTTTGTCTAAACTCGGTCTGAGTTAATTCAGTTTTATAGAAACATATTCTCTTCATGTTTACGATTTAGTCTTGATTTTTTCTTTTGATATGAACACTTATCTTGGTCTCATAAGTGCATGGATACTGGTGAGGATGGGTGCTACAGTTTAAACTTATTGAAGTAATTCTGGAAGCCAAAATTAGGGCAAGGCATATTCTGTAATGTTAAATTGTTGGATTTTTTTTTATTTGAAATTCACCTTTGAAAGGTCTTGCTGAAAATAAGCTTGTAGAGAATTCCTACATATATCTTAGTATCTAGTTACAGTAGCTGGACTTTTTTAGGTGTCTTAATTTCGAAAGTAGTTCTTGGTTTAATGACTAGGTTTACTTTTTAGTTTACTGTGTATTACCAAGTAGGAAAATCTATGAAATGTAACAGTGCAAGTCTCAAATTAAGAGTAATAGTTTATCGATAGGTACCTTATATATAGCTATAGGTTTATCTATATCATGGTCTGATCCTGTGATTTTCTGTGTTGGGAACTTCTGCTGTACAAACCTCTTCTAGACCAGTAGTTCTCTGCAACTTTTTTTCTTAAGAGAGTTGCCTAGGGAACTTAAGGGACTTGCCCATGATCTCACAAAACCCATATGTGTTAGAAGCTAGACTTGAACCCAGGTCATTCTGACTCAGATCAGCTCTCTCTCTCTGCTTCAGCAACATATACATACATACATGCACACACACATACATATACATGTATTTACATAAACATTTATTACACATCTACATATTTGCGCAAGAGTTATAGAATAGATGTGTCTTTACATGAGAGGTAGTATGGTGTATAGATAGAAGTCTGGAAGACCTGAGTTCAAATCCTAACTCTAACACATACTAGCTAGGTGACCATAGGTGAGGCACTTAAGGTCTCAGCACACCCAAAAAAAACTTCATGAAAATACAAATTGGGAGTTGTTGTTCTGCATCAGTGGAGGGAATTTAATACCATGAATTCTCTACACCAAGGAAATCACAAGTCCAGACCTATGTCTGTATGTGCATGTGTGTGTGTGGTATGTGAGTGTGTCTGTATACATACCCACATCTAATTATTTTGATTTCCTTTAATATTTGTTGCATTTTATTTAAGGACAAATACCAAAAGAACAGGTCTGAAATGTCAGTGTATGTTACCCTAAAGGATGCTTTATATTTTGATATTTCTTTATCATTTTATTTCTTTAATTTTTTCTGTGATGCTTTAAATTCTTTGGATCACGTGTGTCTTTTAGGACCAATTTTCAGTGACTTTTCAACATGTTTTGTTCCATGTCCACCTCAAGACTGTGGCATCCCTATCTTTTTCACATGTGTGGGGTTAAGAAAAGCTAGATTGTGTAAATTAATTTTGACCATTTAGTATCTCACAACTTTGTATTTAATGAATCTGTTTTATGTCACTAAAACCCTGGTCTCTAGCATTCTACCTCTCGCATAATAATAATAGCAATAGCTAACATTTATGTAATACTTACTCTGTGCCCAGCACTGTGCTAAGTGCTTTGCAGTTATGATCCTCACAGATGAAGAATTGAAGCAAACAGAGGTTAAGTGACTTGCCCAAGGTCACAGAGCTACAAGTAGGGTCTGAGGCCATATTTGCACTAAAGTCTTTCTGATTGCAGTCCCGGAGATCTATCCCTTCCACCATCTCACTACATAAAGAACAGCTCATTCCAGCTATTTGGAATTATCTTAGGGGTTTGCAGGATATTATAACATTCTTACCAATTCAAATTTGAGAATGGGGATTTTGAGCTCTCTAAAGCCCCAGCTTCCAGGAATTTGTCAGTGACTTGCAACTCTAGTTTATTATATTAATTTGAATTTATGAAAACTTTGAAGGGTTCGTGTTCAGTAGACCAGATATTCACCCAGTACATATGGTGGGATACAAAGATGTTTTAAGACCTGCAGAATGGGGATATAGAGGACGCAAAGGACCAGCTCAACCTTTTCCTTCTCTCTCCCAGCTTGTATCATGCAGTCAGCTCTTCTACTTATCTATTAAGCTGGACAATATTACCCATGCTCATAGTTACATTTATATATTACTTTAAGGTGTGCAGAATACTTTACTCACAACAACCCTATAAAGTAGGCAAGTTTTACCATCCCCAGTTTTCAAAATAGGAAACCGAGGCCCAGGACAGTTAAAGGACTTGCCTCCCTTCGGTCATGTCCAGCTCTTCCTGAGCCCATCTGGGGTTTTCTTGGCAAGGATACTGAAGTGGTTTGTGATTTCCTTGTCCAGCTCATTTTCCAGATGAGGAACTGAGGCAAACTGAGCTAAGGGACTGGCTCAGGGTCATACGGCCAGTAAGTACAGAGGCCAGCTTTGCACTCAGGAAGATGTCTTCCTTACTTGAGGCCCAGCACCGTCTCCACTGTCTCACCTTGCTGTCCAGCCACACAGCTGCCCAGTTATCAAAGTGGGAATTGAAGCTCTGAGTGCACTGCTTTTTCCATTATATTCCATATACATTTCCATTATATCATTCTGCCTCTCTGATGTGTGCCCTCTTTTAAAAACATTTCAGCAATGTAAATTAGGGAGAATTTTGTGATGAAACGCTGTATTCCTAATGCAAATAATGAGTGACTGAAAGTTTCCAAAGCCCTACGGCACCTGTTCTATGCGTGCTTAGATGCTGCCTCATCTTTACACAGAGCATTTTTCTACCTTAAAATAAAAGGCCTGAAAGGAACATTTCATAGGAGTGTATAAATAGTTCTATAGCAGAAAATATAATGAAAGCTGTTAACAAAGGAGATTGGGTCTATAGTTCAGTTAATTACACATCTCAGTCTGACTCGCAAAGTATCCCAGGAGGCAAAATGTTAAAATAAGGGACCTTATTCATTTTTGTTAAAGTAATTATTGAGCGCATTAAAGTCTATGAACAGAAAGTACTGGAGAACATTGAAATTTTCTATTTTGGAGTCTAAATTTCCTCTGAATCAAGCTGAAAATGCACCCTGATTTTTACATATATTTTCACAAATGTCACTGGGAGACAGCTTTGACATAATGTAGAATGAAATTCAGTTTGTGGTTTTTAATTTCTGTTCATTTCTCAGCTTATGTTAAAAAATGTTACTATAATGCTGTTATTAGATTGCTTCTTTGAAACTAAGTGATGAAGCTGCAGATTTAAGACTTCATTCCTCTCTCTTTGAAAATAAAATAAATTGTCACTTCAATTCAGAAAGGCATTTATTAACCTCTCATTATGGGGCAGTCACTGTGCTAGTTACCAGCATGCTGAGACAAAAGTAATATAGATTTCCTGCCCTCAAGGAACTTACCTTCTTCTGTAAAATGAAGGGGTTGAACTGGAGGAGCTCTAAAAATGCTTTCCAATTCATTCTGTGATTCTGAGTTCTGGCTCAGACACTGCCTTTATGACCATGAACAGTCTCTCTAAACCTCACTTTTCTCATTTGTAATATGGTATCTAACACGTGGTTTCTATAAAAATATAAATTATTAGTAGTAAATACAAATGTTCGTGGCTAGGTGTGGTCGTCACTGGGGAGTGACTGCAGGAATAACAAATTTATTAACCAAGGCTTTATTTGTACTTCTTTTATAAAGGATTAGGCAGCTAGGTGTTGCAGTAGATAAGAGTGCTGGGCTTAGAGTCAGGAAGACTCATCTTCCCAAGTTAAAATGTAGTCTCAGGCACTCTACTAGACTCTGGGCAAGTCACTTAACCCAGTTTGCCTCAGTTTCCTCATCTGTAAAATGAGCTGGAGGAGGAAATGGCAAACCATTCTTGTATGTTTGCCAAGAAAACCCCACGTGGAGTCATGAAAAGTTGGGCGTGATTGAAAAAGGACAACAAAAACTCGAAAGGATAATTATTTCTTTTAAAAGGAAGAGCCTTTTGCCATCATGACAACTCCAGTGATGACGAAAGTAACAGGGAATGGCCCACGCTAATACATAGAAGGCGCAGTGGGTACAGTGATGGAGTTGGAGTAAGGAGGACCTAAATTCTAATCATGCTTCAGATATTTACTAGCTGGGTGATGCTAGGCAAATTATTTAACTCTTCTCAGTCTCTTGTTTCTTCATCTATAAAATGGATGTCATGGTAGCACCTACAGGGTAAGGATCAAATGAGATAATACATGAAAAGAGCTTTGCAAACCTTAAAGTGTTATGTCAACATTAGCTCCTATCATGATGTTAGAATCACACTTTAATATTTCTTAGTAAACACAATTTAATCAGATTTTTACTCTTACTAAGGTATTATTATTTTATTTTAAACCATATGTGTGAAAACTCTTAATAAAGCATAAAATCAGTTAATCATTATTCAGGGCTATGAGCGCAGCTCATTGCTACTTACTGTGCGTGCCTTCTTAGAAGATATCAGAAGATATTGGAGAAATGGGCACTTGATCTCAAAGAATTTATATTCTAGTGGGGGGGTGGGGCAGAGCCTGACACGTGAAACAATTAGGAAATAGAGGACTATGTAATTAAACACTAAAATCATGTAGAATATCTTATAAGCGTTACGGAGGAGTTCAGAAAAAAAGGAATACGCGACTTAGGAAAGCTTCCTGAGCCAAAGTCACACCTGGAATGATAAAAATTATGGACCTTAAGACTTGATTGGTGCTCTCTCCAATTTTAATCTTATCAGACTTATGGAACCATAGCAATAGTAAGAATGCTTAGGTGACATTTGATGTGGTTGTGTGTGTGTGTTGTGTGTGTGTGTGTGTGTGTGTGCGCGCGCGTGTGTGCGCGCTGCGGCCCCCCCATGACTTAATTGATATCTTCAAGGGACTCCACAGGCAAATGGAAAATAACCCAAAAACTCTGCTGGCCAACATTTCTGGTGATGAGCCTCTCCAAACTTGGCGAGGCTAGTGCTTGAGTGGTAGTCTATTGCCAGACCCATACCTCAAACCTTTCCAGCTTTGTGTAGAGCCTGCCAGAGCTCGTGTATTACTGGCCTCAGCTTTGAAAATCTACAGTCCCTGCACCCCATGATAAGGCAGAGGCAGAGGGCTTCAGTGGGCAAATCTAGCGTATATGTACATTTTATTCCAAATAGTTTTTTTCCTCCCAACTGAATATGTGACTAGTAATATTAAAGAAGAGAGATGCTTCAAAGCATTACTATACCAGCTCATTTTGTTTTTAGGCTGTTGTTGGGGTTTTATTTTTGAAATAGGAGATGTTAAGATTTTGAGACAATACTCTAAAGACCTCTGCCTTGCTAAAGCCAAAAAAAAAAAAAACAAAAACAAAAAACCAAAGCCCACAGTATTGTGGATTTTTAGCTTTTTTGGGGTGTGTGTGTGTGTGTGTGTGTGTGTGTGTGTGTTTTCAAATTTGGATTTCCACAAAATAGAATCATAGCATTTTAGAAGAGACTACAACAGATAACCTCAGTCCTCTCATGGACCGATGGAGAAAACAAGACTCAGAAAGTTAATAACTTGTCCAGGTTCAACCAAATAGCAACAGAGATGGGACTTGAACCAAGGTCTCCCGAATCCTAGGCCGATGTTCTTTCCTCTGTCTCATGATCCAGACAACCTAGTCAGGAAGCTTGGGAGAAGTTACTGGCTTTTACCCAAGTGACACCATGCCAGTAAATAAGTGCCATTCAGGGGCTTCTAATACAGTAGCTTGGGTCTTGACAGGAGTAGCACTAAAATGGATATATCAAACCTTAGGTTTTTAAACAAGAAAATCTGATGAATTTAATAAATATTTTATTTAATGACTACAATGCTGAAGCAGTCAGCTTCCTCTGTGTTATGTAACAGCTGTGTTACATAATTGTAAGAGCTGTGTTAATTTGCTAGGCGCCTTGTGGTGGGGGATGCAAAGATGTATTCCTGGCCTCAAGGAGTTTGTAAACTTTCATATATAATCTATGTATATATAAATATGCACCTGTAAATAACCATGTACACATGCATATATGTATACACACGTAAATATATATATATATGAGTGGGTGTATATAAATAAATGTGTGTGTGTGTGTGTGTGTGTGTACACCTACATGTGCATATTCCCGTACACACATGCATATAAAATCAGCGGCTCCCAAGCAGTATGCGGTAACTGTTTGCACCACTCATGGCAAATGTATGCGATAGAGGAAAGACAGAGGGTAGCTACAGATGTGAGGCTACATCCAAAAACTCCAGTGTGCTTTTCTGTAAATGCCTGTTTGGCTGCTCGTGTTCATTTCCGGTTATCACTACATAATGCTTTTTAATTTCTGCCCCACATCTCCCTGTGTCTTGTTCCGGGCACAAAAATACAGTGGTCCAGTGTTTTTACTTTCCCGGGTCCTTCAGCTCCTCGTGCCTTCCCCTCTAAGAGTGTCTTCCGTCTTCTGTCTCTGTTTCTCTGTCCTCGTGGATGTTCCTAGTCATCCGGCCCCCATTAGAATAGAAGCTCCATGACGGCAGAGGTGTTTTTGCTTTTTATTTGTATCCCTAGTGCTTCGCACAGTGTCTGGCACACACAGAGTAAGTGCTTATTGATTAATCACTTTCCTTCGTTTTCACTGGAGGAAAGAAGTAAAAAATGAGTTAAAACCCTTGAGAATTTTGTGAGAGGTAGAAATAGCTCATATGTTTGTATTATCCTTTGAGGTAAGTACTACAGGTGTTACTGAGACTTTACCGTTGAGAAGACTAAGGCTCAGACAGGTAGAATTGTCCGTGGTCATGCAGATAATACGTGCCTGAGGTGGGATTTGAACCCAGTGACTTCCTGACTCAAGGCCAGCCTTCTTTCTACTATATCAGACTTGCTCTTAATAGGTCTAATTCAATTTTCCCTAAGGTTTCACATGTGAACAAGAAAACTTAAAGCTTGTTGTTTTTTTTCTTGTATTCTTATAGAAATTCTGCAATAAAAATTTTGATTTAAAAGGAGTTAGAAATATTTTCGGTAGATTCAGGAGATCCCTGTCTGGTGCTAGTAGGGCTTAATTGAATGTTGATCAGATGTTAGCTAGAAGACAGACAGAGAGAAAATTTATTAAATGCCTGCTATGTTCCAGGCACTGTGCTGAGTGTTATGAATACAAACTTGAGCAAAAAGAAGGATAGTCTCGGCCTTGTCATATTCACTAACCCAGTTTGTCTGTTATTAATATCTACTTAATTTTGACATCTGTTTAAACTAAAGTATCCCTTTAAATGCTATATAGTATAATTATTTAGTACATCTAATGATGGCCAGATTTTAATGTATGTTAAGGTTGCAGGTGAAGTGAATCAGAATTTTTTTAAGGAGCAAAATAATGAGATAGTTTACATATATGTATATGTATACATATATATGTTTATATATACACATACAGAAGATACAAATATGTGTATATATGTATATGTAATTTTTTTTTTTTTTTACGTATAGCATAGTTGACAGCTAGCAATCCTAGCAGTCAGGTGACTTGCATTCCAGTCCCACTGGTGACACTTATACACTTGGCTGTGTGACTCTGGGAAAGTCTCTTAACCTTTCTGTATGCTAAGCAGCTTTCTAAGATTCTGAGTTGCTGGATGGTTAGCAGTCTGCATTTGTATGAGAAGTTTTCTCAGGGCAAGCTCTTTACACTGATGAAATCACAGGTCTGGGCCAAGACCAAAATTTCTAACATGGGTCATCTTAATAATTCTAGGTAAATTATTAGTTGAATTTAAATTGGGCTTCAACATAATAAAACATGCTTATTAGTATGTAAGAACATTTTATATTTCAAAATTTAAAGAAACCCTTCCTTTTTTAGGTTCGAGGAAATATTCTTGTAGCATAAGGTAATATGTGCCCTCACCCTATAATAAAAGTCTGAAATATTCCTTTGATTGCCGTAAAAAGTGGCCTGAAATATAAATGAGTAGGAATTCTATTTGTCAAACCAATATTTACGTAGGAAAAGGTCAGTATTATAAATAAAAAAATATTCTATGTGATGAATTCTTATAAAGCTGTCACAGACATGTAGTAGAGATTCTATGTTCAGCTCTTTAAGGATTATAAACATAAGAGCTCCCCCATCTTCCCAGTTCTTAACATGGTTTGGATGAAAATCAGTAACTTAAAAAAAAAATAAGGGTTCTTCCTTTGGAGAAAGAGAAAACCTGTTTTAATCATTAGTACTGAATGTTTCATGCAAGATTATTGATAGGTTGGCACCATGTACTTCAGCTCCCACAGTGAGCTAAACGGCCCAGATCTGAGAATCCCTTCTGATAACGGTGACCTGTAAATAAAATCAGTATGCTCCATTTGCTGAATAACCCCATTTAACTAGGTTACTAAAGGGTGTTCAGCAAATATCCCACTTTCTTTCTTTCTTAGGTTTCCCCAAAGTTCTGCTGGCTCCAGCTCCCTTTGTTGTGCCCCTGGATGTTTTCTTCCATGATGTCACAGCTACCACAAGGAAGCCCTGCCGTAAAGTGAAGTGAGCCCAAAAAAGGCTCAGGTAAAGTGTTTCTTTATATGGTGTGGGTTTCAGTTTGCTTCCTTTTCCTTTTTTTTCTTTTCTTTTTCTTTCCTCTTTCTCTTTTTGTTAAAATCTTAAATCTTGAAAGCCATATCATATAAAATATGTATTTTTTAAAGTCACTCAGCTGAGCCCTTGGGTTATTTTTCCTGTGGGGCTTCCTTGACATAATTTCGGTTAGAGGAGCGAACAGGAGCAGTGACTGTTAGCATCATGGGATTGTGGGGGCATACTCCTAAAGACTGAGGTATCTTGGGACATTAAGATGTATATCAAAACTTGGGTTGGTACAGTCGCTAATAACCAGGGAAACTAATTGCTAAGAACTGTCCTATGGAAATCTGAAGTTTGACTTTTTGAGAAGAGTTCTTATATCACAGGATTCTGAGTTAAACATCCATTTTCCTAGGCCAGCTGTGAGCATGTGTTCCGTAAAATAAAACAAATCACTCTCGTGGATTCTATTTAGTATCTTTCTAATCAGGTGATATTCCACTCTGTGAATTATAGGCTCCTTTCACTACCATCAAATATGTGTGTCTCTTTATCAAATTTCATCAAAACTTATGTTTTTTAAAATTACATTTGGAAACTTCTGTCCATTGTTTTTTGTTTCAAGATGGCACGCAGAATTAGAAATTGAACTCATGTGGTAAACATACTTAATGCCTTAGGAATCTTTGGAAGTTTTTTTCTATTGCTCATAGACAGTTTGGTAGGACAATACTGTGTAGAGATCTTTGCTATTTATGACCTCTGCTAGAATCTCAAGAAAGGAGGGCCGGTATGCGAAGGCAATCTTATCAAGGTAATATTTAGTTATATTGAGTGACAAGTGTCTAGATATGTCTTTTGCAAAGCATTTTGGCATTTTCAAAGCTCCTACTACTAGGAGGTCCATTGATAAGTTCTTTCTTTTTCCTCCACTAATAAATTTGGAATTTTTAATTATCTTCTGTGCAAATGGACTTTTCTAACCAAAGTCAGAATTTGAATCTCTCCAAAAAGTCTTTATAAACAGAAAAATAACTTCTTGTTGATGAATACTAATAAACATTCTCATCCTTTGGCAATGAGTGCTTTTAAAAGCATCAGAGAAGCAACTGTGATAGGTTTTGAAAAAAAAATCATCAGAACATTCTTGAAAAATACCAAAAAGCATCAACAATTAACATTATGAATAAAAACTTTCTGTTTATAAAACAAAAAAATTCAAATACATATATGGAATTAACATTTTGAAATTGTCTTTAAATGAGTCAGTTAAAATTTCATTTTTCTTGCCTTTGGTACTTTCAGTGAAGTAGAACTTCAAATCTCTATCTTTGTGCTTTCAGTTCTGGAAAAAATACCTTTTTATAGCTAGGGTTATAGAGGACTTGTTCTAAGCTCACCCATATTTCTGAGGGATCTCACTTTCTTGTGTCTGAAATCAGCTGACTCGTACCACCACCACCCTCATCACAGTCCAACATTTATTATCTCTAGATATCATATTAAATATTTCGCTCCCATCTTACTAACCTGCTTACCAGCTTTTCTCTAAATCTTAAATTGGTCTACTGTATTCTCTTTTTCTTTAAGCAAGGCAGCTTTGTACATGGTGCTAAAAGTAGTTTTCCATTTAGAAGGTTTTTCTTTTGAAATTTGGTTTTTTGACTGAAGATAGGGACCTAGCTATTGAGGTAGGAATTCTAATCAGGCTAGATGGGAGGAAAGTCAAGATAAACAGAGTGTAGTAATTCAGTGTGTAAGGGAATGCTAGGAGGCTCTTCTTTCTTGAGTCCAACTTGTTTGTTCTTACCATTGTTTCAAGTTTTCCCTTTTCCTAGTCTAGTAAGAACCAACCCTTTTCTGTGCTGTGTGGAAGTCTGTGCTGGCTGCATAGCTGTTGTCTCCCTTTATCCCCCCGCAAAAGAAGTAGGGGGAAGAATTATGCAAGGAGAATATTTCTTTTTCTCTTTAGATGATAGGATCCGGAGCTGAAAGGAACTTGGGACACCTTCTAGTCCAGTGAGTCAGAGATAGAGACATGTGACTAGAGGTCTGTGAATATAGAGATGCATACAAATATGCCTTTTTGGAGGTTGAATGAATATGTCTTGCACATATATACCTGTATATATTACTATTTTTCCAAATTCTGTAGCTTTTGGTGTGACAAAGTACAAATTCATTTAGAAGCATCACTAAATTCATATCATAGCCCTTTGCCATGTATTTTCTCAATCAGCCAATATTAATAACATAACATTATACGTGGGCACGTGCATTTTTTTTTTTAATAATAAAGGGTCTCCTCATATTGAAACAGATTGAAGCCCCCGATTCTTTCCAGTTTCCTGTAACAACAGTGCTACTGGCAGCTGTTGTGGAGGTGAAAGACCAACAATACCAGCACATAGAAGAGCTGCCAGCACAGGTTATTTGATCTGATTTTCTAAGGAAAGAAACTTTAAGGGTTTTACAATCCCACTTTAATCAAACATACATGTATCATTCACTTATTTCAGGAGCAAATACAAACAGAAATTACATGTATACTTTGTATAAACAGAGCAAATAACACGCAGAGATCAACAGACAGGCCTCTTATCTGTTTGATCAAATCACAGAAGTTACCAGAGAGGATCCAACAGCGGGGTTTTCAAAGCCAGGGGCTCCAGAGGCTACCCAGCATCTCATCGGGTCAAATCACACGATGCCCTTCCAGTGAGTGAGAGCCCCAAACAAAATGCTAACCTCTGAGTTTATATACCCTGTTCAGAGTCAAAGGGCGCCACAACCTTGCCACTCAAACCTATGTGAACTAGGCTTTCTTCTTTCATAAGCAGGTCATCAAAGAGTCCTGGATTTAATCAAAGAAACAAAGGCCACACTCATCCAAGGCACTTGATCACTTCAGTGCTCCAAAAGAGAAAACAGTAAAAAGAAAAAAGTCCCACCTTAATTACTATTACACTTCCTCATTTTATACCTAAGGAAAACTGAGGCCCAGAGAAGTTGGATGATTTACCAAAGGTCACACAGCAGGTAAGAAGCAGACATAGGGGTGCTGCTTGGAGGAAGATCTAAAATCTCAGTGTAAGCATTTATGTCTCAGGAAATCAGCAAGCTTTACAAATTAGGGCTTGATTTATTGTTTTGTTGATTACTAGGCTTGAGAAAGTGGTGGGAAAATGTGCATACATTGTTGTTGGGTTTTCTTTTTCATTGTAGAGAGCCAGTTCTTAAACATTTACCATCACACCCCCAACTAGAACCCCCACTCCGTTTCCTGGCTAGTGTTGTGTACCACATTGGTTCTGAAAATGGGGAGGGGGGAAGGGAGGGAAGAATTATGTATGAAACAGAACTATATAAATATGATTCTGAGCTCTGCACTCTAGGAGAAGCTGAACAGCAGCTACTTTCCTTCTTATTATCTAGGACAAGCAGCACTAACACTGACTAACATATCAAGGAACTACGAATGACTCACACAAGCATCACAAGCTTAAATTTTGGATCCCCATTTTAAACTTTGTAAAGGGGACCCTTTCTGCCTTGCTGCCCTTTTCAGAACACCCTTCCCCTATTCCCCCATACTTTCAGGATTTCTGTTTGCTCTGGCAGGTACTTGGACAGTAACCATAGTAACCACACACGTAGCAGCAGTAGTGATGGTAGGAATAACCATCATGGCATTAGTTCACATATGCATAGCACCTCCTAGTTGCAGTACTTTATGCAGAGCCAGGGAGGTATAACATAATAATACCCTGTATTATTAGTCCTGTTTTACAAATGAGGAAACAGGGTCACAGAGACTAACTTGCTCAAAGTTGCAAACAGTGACAGAGCTGACAATTAAACCTAGGACTAACTGATGCGATACAGTGGAAACAGTACAAGACTTAGAATCCGGGGATCTGGTCTTGCATTGTCTTAGATAAATTACTTAGCCCCTCTGGGCCTCAGTTTCCTCATATGTAAAAATGAAGGAGGTTGTCTCTAAGGTCCCTTACAGTTTGAGAATGTAAGATCCCATGATTTTTCCCCACATAGAGAAGACTATTAAGAATATTATGCATGTGCAGTTGGGGGGAATAAAAAATGATTTTCAGCATTGTATACTGAAAAAAAAATACAGGCACTCATATCTCATTTTGTTATATCTGGGAAGATTTTGTTAAGGAGATGGAATTTCATTCCTTGGGAGACATTTGACCATTTTATTCCTTCTTGATCTTGCACAGAGATTAGGTCCCAGGTTGTCAGATACGATCTCTTTTTTGCCTCTCTTGCTGGAGTAAGTTTCAAGAGTCATTTGCCTGCATGCAATTGTTTTTTTTTAAAGCAGTCGAGATTGTATGTATTTTGAAGAGTTTTCTGGGAGTGTAAATGTTTGCTTTTGCCTTCAGTAGCAGAGTTTTCAGCAAAGGGTAAAATTACACTTCAGTTTTCCCTTCCAGGAAGAAAAATGATGTATGTATAATACATATATAATATGTGTGTTCTCTCTCTCCCCCTCTCTTTCGCTCTCTCTCCTTTCTCCCTCTCTTCCTCCAGGATTTCTATCTGTTCTGTCAGGTACCTGAATAGTAACCATAGCAATAGCACATAACTAGCAGTCATAGTATCGATATCTATCTCTATCAAGCTATAAGGCCATCTACGTCTGCCCTTCTAAGGAGCATTGCAACAGCAGCTCCAGATGTCAGGGTACCTTTTACATTCCCCGCCCCCCCCCAAAAAAAAACACTAAAGGAGAGAAAATATTTAGCATCTGTCTTCCTCACGCCCTCTTCCAGTCACTTCTTATGAATCTTGTTCTTTTGTACCGGAACGCGAAGGATAAGCCATAGGAAGCAGGACGCGGTATTTTCATATTGATGGATCCGCCGCCCCAGGTGGGTGATTTCATTGGATCTCCAGCCAGCTGTGTGGTTCAGCATCTTCTGTAATGCCCTGAGGTACCTGCCTGCCTATGGAGCTGGGGACCGCAGAAGCGGCTGGTGGAAGCTGACCCAACAGAGGGCGCGCTGTCTCCAGCACAGACCAGACCCACCAAGCGTTCATGCGATGGAGGGGGTTAGAGGGGGCGCGGGATGGGGCTGCGTTCAGAGGAGCATTTTCCTTTTCCAAAGATAAGACTTTCCCCGTCTCCGGGGCTCTTTGAGGTGCAGTCCCTGGGTTGCAGTTTATTAAGGCACATTCCCGGGTTTGGAGCAATCCACTCAGCCCTTGGCCAGAAGTGGGCGCAGCTGGAGGCGTCTGTGGAGGTGGGGCCTCTGTGGAGGTGGGGCCTCGGCGCCCTCCTGGCCGGGCTGGTTCCGCATTCCAGCCTGTTGGCAATAACAGGGGGAGGAGCCTTGAATGTGGAGGAAACTGGCCCGGAGACAGACTTTCACTTAGGGAGCTAGTCCTGTGTCTGTGTGCATCCCCTTCGCGTACCCGAATCAATGTCTCTGTCCCATCAGCCGAAGTGTGCTCCCAGCTCTCACAGATCTGTTTGCGACAATAAAAATGCTCAGAAGAATCCACCGACGGGCGGGCGTGTCACCTCCAGGAGTTTTTCTTTTGTTCATTTCACAGTTTGAAAACACTGCTTCAAAGTTGTCAATTTCTCGAGGTTCTCGGGAAGGTTGGCAGTCCCCAGGGTCGGGCCTGGGATCCGCGGAGATGCCGCTTCCTCCTCCCTTTGCACCCTTTAAACTTTTTCTTCCTCCTCTTTTATTTCGGGGGTGTGGCCCCGGCGCTTCTTCCCAGCTGCTGGTCTGGGCAGTTAGATCCGCCCTCTTGTCTCCTTCACTTTTCTCCCCTTCCTCCCGCCCCTCCTCCCCGCTCTCTGCTCCGCGGCGTTTTCTTAGATGCTTTTAAAATCATGACTGGCAAGGACAAGTTTGTAGTGGAGGTGATCAAAGGTGAGTCTTACACCAAGGGGGAGCCCAGCCTGGCTGGTCTGGAGCAGCGGCTCTGACCCCCACCCGAGGAGAGGGGTGGGAAGAGAGTAGAGGAGGGCGGAGGGAGGGAGCTGAGACCCCAGCCCCAGATCTCGGCCCTGGCATTTCTTCTCTAAGGAAACCTTTGCTCACTGGAGGTTTCCTCGGCCCCCAGCCCTTCGCCAACTTAGTCTGAGACTAAAAAAAAATTAGCATATTAAAAGGGGGGAGGGGGGATCCAAAAATTGCTACTTTGCATTTCTGTCTTGCACACTCTAAGAATCACTGCCGTGTGGAGAGTGAGGGAGATAGAATGAAGCTGGACACTTGCCCCAGATGACAGAAGGACTGCAACTAGAGATCAGCTCCAAAACCATGAGGGGTGTGCATGCCCTCCACCAGAACTGTGGAGTTCCGTGGGGCTTGGAGCTCTTTCAGAATTAATCCTTTTAAAAGAAAAATCCACCAACTTTATCGGTTGCTTGGGAGAAGCCTATGCACGCTTTTTTATGGGGGATATTATAATAGTAATTTTGTTCATTAACTTATTGCATCTGGGGTTTGTCGTTGCAGATATTTAAATGACGTGTTTTTTCAAGTAATTTGTAAGTGTGGTGGCAGAAATGGAGTGAGTTGAGCGTAGGTCAAGACTTTTGGAAGTTACTGTTTTGAGGATCGATGCCCGCTGGCGTCATTTGTTTCTTACCACTAATTATACCGAAAATAGAACTTTAAAAGAAACCTGCCAGCCTGCATTCTGCGACACTTTAAAGCAAAAACGAGTGTCTCTTGCTTTTTTGTGGACTTTATAGATGTTGGTGGTTTCTGGGGGAGGCATAAAGACAGTTTTCCGAGGGGAGAGGGGAGAGGAGAGAGCCTAGTAACGCTGCTTGGCAGTCTGCAGCTTGGTTGCTGTTTCACTATCCTAGGGGACGTCCCCGTGTGTTTACTGCGGTGCCGAAGGTCCGATTCCAAACCGATAGAAAAGCCAGCCCTTCTGGAGTTTGTATTTTGAATAGTGCCCTAGCCTTTAAAGAAAATCAACACCAGACTGAGTGTTTGGGAACGTAACTTCTTGTTTCTAAAAAAAAATGTGCCCCAAAGACATGGAGTGCTTTTGTTTGGTTCTTTGCTTCCTCTGGACTTCACTTAGAAGCAGAAAGAAGCTCCTCCTTTAAAAATAACCCCCAAAATGGTTTTATGGTGGAAGCGCTTGCCTTACGACTTGGCTGCATTAGCAGTTTTTTTCAGGATGTTCTGAGCATGGACAAATAGAATATTATTGAAAAAGTTTTACGGTGTGTGCTGGCTGTT
This sequence comes from Trichosurus vulpecula, assembly GCF_011100635.1. NCBI lineage: Eukaryota > Metazoa > Chordata > Mammalia > Diprotodontia > Phalangeridae > Trichosurus > Trichosurus vulpecula. The sequence goes on from NC_050573.1 coordinate 565,749,744, forward strand.
TACAAATGCTATAATGAGCTGAAACCTCAGGATTTTAAGTATTACAATAAACAAGTGGTAGAAATTTGTGATTGATCCAGAAATTAGGCAGTGCAACTCCATGGGAAGGCACTCCTGCTTAAATTCAATGGGTGAAAGGTCGTAAGATCACAGATTAAGAACTGGAAGGCATCTTAAGGGTCATTCTACAGATGGGGAAACTGAGGCCCAAAGAGGTTAAACGACTTGCCGGTGTCACCTAGTGGCAAAGATAGAATTTGAACCCAGGACTTCTGACCCCACACCCCCCTTTTCTATCGCAAAGACAATAATCGGTTTTTTAAAAAAAATCCTTATGAATGATTGAAACAGCTTGCATTTTTTATTATTCACCAATTGAGTTTCCTAGTATGTGGAAACATGCATGAAAAACAAAAGTTTGTAATAAAAGAAATCTGAGAGGATTTGGATCACTTACAAGACTTTTTTCCTCTGAAGAAATCAAGCTTGTCATTTTAAGAGTAGTATTAGTTTTGACTTTTTTTGCATTTCAGATCGCCTTTGTTTTGCCATTCTTTACCAGAAACCAAAGAGTGCTGCAAACATACACTATTTCTCCATAGATGACGAATTTGAATATGAGAAGTAAGTATCATCTTGTGCTCTTCTAAAATAATAGGGAATCTAGTCATTTTTTCACTAAGGTAGAAGAGCACCTTAGTTCAGAATAGCCGGAAGGACATATTAGTTTTTTGGAATTATAGGATTGGATAATGGATATAGAGATTCCATTAATAAATTTCATCCTTCATGGCAAAATAGATCTTGGATGGGGGTGGGTGGTGAGATTATGCTTTTTTCCCCTCAAGTTTTCAGAAACAATTTGTACAGAATGATTGAATGTTAAGAACTGGAAGGGAGCTTAGAATTCATCTGTTCAAGTTGAAGCATATATATTTTCAAATTTATGCTAATATTACATTAAACTGAGTTTGATAGGATATGCTTTACATTTCTTATCGGTGGAGGACAAAAATTTGTCAGATGTAACAGTTTTTTCCCAAAAGGTGTTTTCCAGTTATTAGTGTGAGAATAGAAAATATTTGTTAATTGTGTTCATCATGGTCATTTATTTTTGGAAGCTTTGCTTTTGCCAACTTGTTTCCTCCGTAACAAGGCAATGTCTTTAAATTGTTTGTCCAGTAACAGCATATTGTGTTGTGTGTTTTCTTTGTAATTTGATATGCACAACAAAAACAGGCATTTATTCAGAAAATCCAATCCATACATATGCAATTTTGTTTGTTTTCACTTTTAAAGCTTCTTCGCAGATTTTGGACCACTCAATCTGGCAATGGTTTACAGATATTGTTGCAAGATAAATAAGAAATTAAAGGTAAACTATTTTCTTGGTAGCAGATTCGATTTAAGTAATCAGCATTGGCCTAGTCAGAAAATGAAAACATTCCTCTTCTCCGAAAGCGTAGTGTCAGGTATTTTAGAATGACCGGTGATGTTTCCTACACATTTAGAGAAAGCACCTGTATGTTTATTTATTTATTGTTTTGTTTTAGAAAGTAACTACATGTATGTTATCATTTGGTTGAACGGTTCCTGTTTATGCCTCTACTGTTTTGATTTTTATTGGTTGTATGTGTGGCAATATTTTAAGAATCATAGCAGCCACTGGATAATAAGGAGAACGCAATAGTGTCTGTACCAGTGGAGTTGAGGCATAAGATCATTATCTTTTTGCATTCTGTTAGAGCTAAAAGGATCCATTTCACAAATGATGAAACTGAAGTCCAGGAGATGAAATTGCTTTCCCAAAGCCACATAGACATAGAGAAAGTGGGAGAGCCAGGTGTTCTCTTATGCCTGGTGCCTTTTCCACTGTACCTCCCACTGCTCACCTTTGATAAGAGATGGTAGCAAACAAAAGGATTGATTTGTTTCCTTGAGTAAATTTGAATCTCGATGATCAGACTGTTCCGGGCCAGGCTTAACTCAGTCCAACAGTTTGGCTTTGGGAAGGAAGAGGCAATAAAACACTGGTGACCAAGGATAATAAATTATATAACTCCTAACTCAAAACATGACAGTGTTAAACTCCCATAAAAGGCTGAGCCTTTTATGCCTCAGGCTGCAAGGAAGTCCAACAGCCTCTCTTTATTATTATAGGACCAGCCCAACCTACATAAAACTGGTGACTCTTTTATCCCATAGACCTTGACCCCCTCACTGTAAAGTAAATACTTAGTACTTTTGTTTGCCAGTGTGGCCTAGGTCAGTTGAAGCAAAAAGGGTGTCAGGTGACTTGCCCCCTGTGAGACAGAGTATGTGGTAGTGTATTTTGCTTGATCACTACAAAATAAGAAAAGCAGGCAGGTTAAAAAAAAAAAGGAAGCTTAAAGCTTTATATTGTCATCGATAACTTGTGTTAAAACATTTTAATAAGAAAAGGTCCCATTTAACATCATGAATAATTAACATTAGTCCATTTTCTATCATAATCAGAGGATCTCAAAGTCAGAAGGGATCTTGATCCCATCTAGTCTGATTTTTAATTGAACAAGAATTCGCCATTCCTTGCCTGCAGATGGCCCACCAGCTTTTGTTTGAAGCTGTCCTAGGGAGGGGAAACCACCTCCTTCCTCGGCAGCCTCTTATGCAGGGTGTTCCTAAAGTCTGGACACATAGCAAATGTGGAGTTATTGCATCGAGTTCACGTGACTCTTGCAAAGCGCATCAACCTTTGCATCACAAATGGTGGAAATCATATGGAAGATGTTATTAATATTCCAATTAAGTAAAATGTTGTTGAAAATTTCATTCATTTCATTTCTTGAAAATAAGCATTTTTGTCTATGTGTCCAGACTTTAGGATGTAATTTTGGACAACAAATTTGTTTTAAAAAAATTCCTTCCATCAAGCCTAAATCTTTTCTTTTAAAAAAATCATTTATACTCTTTTAAAAAAAATTCTTAGTTCTGCCTTCCAGGACTATGCAAAAACGTTGCTTTTTGCATATAGAAGCCCTTCAAATAGTTAAAGATGATTCTAATATTCCTCCCCAGTCTTCTGTTCTCCAGGATAAAAATCCCTAGTTCCTTCAGCTGAGAAGTGGCATGGTCTAGAGCCCCCTCATCATCATTCTAACTAACCGTCATTCTCTGGAGCCTCTCTAGCTCATCAATATCTTTCCTTTAAATAATGCCTGGAACTGAATAGAATATGCCAAATGTATTCCGATTAGGACAGCAAGAGAAACTACCACCTCCCTAGTCTGGGACACTGCACTTCTTTAAAGCTACCATATGATGCAGTTGACTCATTTAGTTTACAGTCAACTAAAACCTTAAATCTTTCTAAGACTAACTGCTTGGTAGCCAACGCCTTTCTCATTTTATACTTCTGAAATTAATTTTTGTGCACAAAAATATAAAACTTTATTTTTGTCCCATTAAGTTTAATCTTAATGGATTTGGCTTAACATTTTAGACTGGCCAGAGCTTTCGAGATCTTGATTCAATCCTATATCATATTATCTGTCACTCCTAGCTTTGTGCCATTCATAAGTCAGTGATTTAAAAAAAAATTGAACACCACCTTTTCAGCTAGGATGCATCTATGTTAGTAGATTGAGCACTGGACTTTGAGTGAGGGTGACCAGAGTTCATATACCACCTCCATCCTGGGTAAGTCACTGAATTTCTCTCTGCCTCAGTTTCCTCGTCTGTAAAATGAGGAGTTACGGTGAAGGATCAATCTAAGGAGATGATATATGTAAAGAGATTTGCAAACTTTAAAGAGCTCTTAGTACAGATCCCTGGGAAACACCAATAGAGAGCTCTTCCAGAGGTGACATTGAGCTGTTAATGACCCTTCTTTGGGTTTGGTTTAGCCAGTTCCAAATTCATTTAAATGTGCTATCACTTAGCAAACATCTCTCCATCTTGTTCACGCATATAGTACAAGAGACTTTATCAAATACTCAGCTAAAGTCCAAGCAAATAGCTACAGTGTGGTCAACCAGTCTATTAGCCCTATGAGGTTACCCTGTCAAAACAAACAAGGAAATGAGATTAGTCCGATATGACTTATTAGTCTTTAGAAGTGGAGTTTAGATATTAGAGATGGAGATAACCTGGCCCATTGGGATTACTAATCCTTTGCTTTTTTTTAAAAGAAATGTATTTCAGTTATTTTCCATTAATCGTATTACATATACATTATGACGCCTAAACATGAAATAGCCAGTGTTCCTTAACTTCAGTAGCCCTGTTGTTATACACACATATTCTTGAGTACATAGAAGAAGCACTCATTTTCATTTTATAAAGTTCCCCACCTGCTCTATGATGCAGTGAGGTATTAGCACCAACACACAGTGGAACTTCAGGCACTCTCCCTAACGTTTTGGGCAACAAATTTCCATCACCATTTCTTTTTACTTCTTTCTCAGCTGTTCACCAGCCATAGTCAGTGATAAGCAGTAAGCACCCACTATGTGCCAGGCACTGTGCTAAGCGCTGGGGATATAAATAGGAAAAAAGAGAATCCCTACTCTCAAGGAGCTTACAATCTAATTGTCAAAGACAACATAGAAAAGGAAGCTGAAAAGCCAGGGAGGAGGGGTGATGTAGAAGTCAGAGAAGTCCCAGAAGTCATCCTCAGCCAGGTGAGAAACAAGATGTTTTGAGCTGAGCTCTCTTCTTAAATGGAGGTTTTGGAGATGATGGCTGTACCCTCCTGTCAGGGGGCAGAGGGAAGTGATCCCACCGAGGCTGATGGGATCTGACAGGATGATGAGGTTTTCTCAACGAGCTTCCTGGAGCATGACATAATAAAGTCATCCCTTTAATTTATATTCCCAAGCCCACAAGCCTATATCTTTAGTCTTCCTTTTAAAAATAAATCTGGACAGTGCCCATCCTTCTGTTTTGTTCTGTCTCCTTCCATTCTCCAGTCTCTTCTAAAGGCTGCTGATGGTGGTTCTGTAGTAACGTCTGCCAGTTCTTTCTCTGTAACCCTGTGTTGTAGTTCATCCGGGTCAGCTAGTTGCCCTCTTACTGACTCCCTGTTTCTCTTGACTATCCACTCCTCCACAGTTATTTCTGTACCGCTCTTTCCAGTTCAAAAGTCTTTCTCCTCGGCACAGAAAAGAGCAGCTAAAGAAGCCCTGAGTGATTCTGCCTTCCCTCCATCTGCTGCAAGCAGAGCCGCTGACCTTCCTCTTTTCCCCAGTATAGCTTATTTTCTGAATGGCTTTTTTGTGGTCTTTATATTCCTTTCATTTTTGTTTTGCTCATGAGAACCACGCTCTGTGTTTGTCTTTATTCTGTGACCTGGTTTGGTTTCATTCTCTTTATGTACTCTTCAAAATCTGCTTTGTTCAGTCCTTTCCCTTTACATCCGACTCTCCCTTTTTCTCCTCATTGAATCTGTGTCTTTCCTTCTCATTTTGTGTCTTCCAAATTTCATTCTTGAGAGTTTTGCGTCCTCTTCAAAGTTATCTCCCTTGTCAGTGTTTGTTCTGCTGCACTCGACTTTTCTAACTAGTGTACGTATCAGACTGTGCGCAGATTGACAAACCTCTGTCACAGATTCTGAGATGGAGTGCTAACTTTTCTCTGAGGTCACCGTTATTTCCACTCCAAGCAACCACTTCCTTCCTGCTGATGGATGAAAATCAGCTCTAGAATAGAATTTTTCTCTACCACTCAATCAAAAAGCATTTATTATGCTAAATGTATCTATTACTGAGGATACGCAGAAGGACATACTTCCTGCTTTCAGGAAACTCACAGTCTGACGTGGGAGACAACATGCAGAAACCTATGTATAAACAAGATATCTACAGAATAAATTGGAGATAATCTCAATGGAACAACTTTTTGCAAAGGGTGGAATTTTAGCTGAGACTTGGAGGAAGCCAGGAGGCAGAGATGAGGATGGAGAGAATTCAAGGCATGGGGGGACACCCTTGGTGTTTCCTCCGTCTGTTGAAGGACAGAATCGTCGAGATAGGTCAAGAAATTAGCAGCTATTTTACTTTTGGCGCAGAGATGACTTCAGCAGATGTCGAGATTATTGACACGGCCCCCATCTTTATTATGTAATGTCACTCTGCCGGGCTTGAGATAATGTTTTCCAAACTGCTCATCAGTTTCCTCTTCAGGTTGTCTGTGGTGTACTCAGATAACGATGTATTTTCTATTTCTGCTTCTTTTCTTCTTTACCATCCTCCCCCGTGTATCTCTGCCCTATCCTGCCTTCTCTCTCCTTTTACCAGTTCTGTCCGTTTTGGTTTGATTATACGCTTGTACGGTCATAACCTAGTCTTGAAGCCTCTCCAAGTTTCCATGACACCTGTGATGTCAAATTTCCCTCCTTAGGGTCTTTTAGTTTAGCTTGCTTGTTACTCGTGCTTTGTGAATTTGTATATAGACCTCCACGGCCATGCGTTTTATTTCTGACTTTTTGGGGGGGAGGGATTTTTTATCTCTTGTGAATTTTTGGCACTATTCTGACATTCTTGCTACTCATCATGGTATCTAGATTGATTGGGGGGAGGGGGAAGTGGTCTGATAATTTTCTTCCTCCTGCTTCCTTTTCAATTTAAAGAATTTTTGCTTAGATTTGCAAGAACTCCAGGCAAATACAGTGTTCTTTGGTGCACTTCGTTCTGAGAGTCCATTATTCTATAATTGAAGCTGTGGTCCAGAAATCCCAGTCCCATTGTCAGATAGCATCTTCTTAAACAGCTCTTCCTTCCCCAAATCTGTCTTTCTATTTTGAAATGCTTCCCATCAATTGTCGGCAGTGATGAAAATACCATCTGAGGTCTTGCCTAAGATTTCATAATCCTTAAAAATGTTTGCTTCCTTCTGGCAGTATCATCTATGCCCACCAGAATCCCCAGGTAGTAGTCATCCTTGACAAGGCTTAGAATTAGGTTCCCTGTCATTTCCCGGATACATGCCTCAGGAAGATAACAGACCCCTCTATTATTATCAGAAAGCTGCCTCAGAACCCCTCAGCAGGAAATCATCAGCTACCAATACTTGGTACTTTTTTGTCTGACCTTTACAGCATAATCTATCGCCTGATAGATAGCACATGTGCTTCCATATCATCCTTCCTTCGGCTCCTTAGTTATCTTACAAATCGTAAATATTTAACAAACACTTCTGAATTGAGCAGCAAGTGGCTGATGCTTTCTTAGAGGCTATCTCCTTCCTCTTCAGGAAGAGCCTCATGTCTGTTTGGTGGGCCTAGATGTTCATTTGCCACTTTCTTTTACTCTCTTACCTCTTAATGTAGGTAAAGATTTGTTTTTCCTATTAAAGTTCTTCTTGTTTAAGGAGCACTTGATTTTTCTCCCATAGCATACAGTTACATATCACAAATTTGCAGAGAGATAGCGCTTCATTTTTTTTTTTAGCTTCCTTCTTTTCTACTCCCTTTTATTCCATTACTACTCATGAAACAGATTGGGAGGGGTGGGGGTTAACCTCAATTAATAGTTACAGGGATGATTAGCCATACTTTCCTTTTACTTTATTTTCGTCAGGAAGCTGTAGTGAAAAATGTATATTTAAAAATAAATAAAAATTTTTTCCATAATTTTATTTAGTGTCTTTGTTTTAATTTTTATCAGAATTCTTTTGGGGCTTTACCATACTCTATGTTGGATAGATAATATGACTTCCTTTGTCTGATCTATTAACAGCCTGCAGCTTATTTGCTTGTAGGCCCTCCTTCTGTTCCATAAGTTGTGAATAAGGTATCTAGAATGAGTAGAGAGTTGGGGTGTGCTAGTTAAAAATAAAAACAACCCGGATATCATAAGTCAAGTATCTATTGTTTGAACAGCCCAAGGGAGAGTGTGTACACAAACACACGCACACACACGCACAGACACATACAGTCACACACAATATGGGGATCTGGCACCTTATTCTGAGTGAAATTTATCAAAATTAATTTTTGCTGTAACATGAACATGTTAGTCATTTATGTTAAAATTAACATTATTTAATGATATATGGACATATATGTAATTATACATGAACAGGTTTTAATAATCTTGGTGTTTTTAGCATTAATGATTTAGTATTGACCTCTCATGTCTCAGTTGTTGAGAATTTTGAATTGGGATAGATTGAATGTCTTGTTTTTAAGGCGAGTGCTTATCAATGGAGAGGTTTGGGATTTTTTTCTGAAATCACAGTATAAAGGGGAATGTATCAGGCCACAAATATTTAATGAACTTTAACAATGAATGGAATACTGACAGCTATTCATTTTTAATGCAGTCCCTTACAATGATAAGGAAGAAAATAATTCATTTTACGGGCCCTGATCAGAGAAAACAAGCAAATGCAGCTTTCCTCATGGGGTGTTACCTAGTAAGTATTTCACTAACTCCCTAATTTAATAAGTAAAATGTACTTTATGCTCTTCTAGATGTTTTTAATCTGATGCTTGCTTTTTAAAAAATGAATCTCTTGCTTTTGCTTAATAGGCAAATATTGAAAGGGATAGGTTTTCCTTGCAGTTTTCCCTGGAGTTAGGGAATTGGTGATGCGTGCAAAGTGGTCAACTTTCAGGCTGACTTATTAAAGGTTATAGAAACCTTTTTTATATACAGTTATTTTGGTGATGATTACAATTTTTGTATTTTTCAAAGCCTAAACATTTGCTTTAGAAGAAAAGCAGAAAGAACAGATGACGATTACAACATGCTTTAAAATGTTTGGTGCTCTTTTTCTACACAAGGTAAAATCCAGTGCCAACCAAGTCTTTCCTTCTAAAAACTCTTAATTGCAATAGAGTGCATGAAGGGATTCAGAAAAGCTGTACAAGGGAACAATTTTAAATAATGTGATGATTCGGTAGTGCCAGATATGTACACGGTATGGACTTCATTTACTTGTCTGGTGCTCTGCATAAATGGCAGGTTCCATTCACTACAAAGCAACACTAAGTTGGGTTCTTTTATTTGTGTGGGAAGACCTGGGTAATTCCATAAAGTTTCATTGTTCCCTGAGAGATAACGTGGCATAGTGAATTTGAAGGCCAAGCTTGAAGTCATGAGCACCGGGATTTGAGTAAAGCCTCTGATACATACTGGCTATGTGGTCAGGACCAAGTCACAGCCATTCAGCCCTATAGGTGACTCTCAAGCTATTAAGTTATAAACAAGATTCACATCTCCAGTGGAATGTCCAGTCCTTTCTTCCCCCTCTTTCATTTTAAAATATTTGCTTCTTATGGGACCTACCTGCATATTATCTAAGCATCTAACTTTCTGCCTCACACTTGGCAACAGAGACTATAGGATACTTAGTCAGGGAGAAGTGGATACAGATCCCACCTTATTAGCTTGTGTACCCCTAGACAAGTCACATAATCTCTCTCAGCCTCAGTTTCCTCATATGTAAAATGAGGGGGTTGGATTTATTGGCCTCTACTTCCCTTGCATCTCTGGATCTATGATCTACAAGGGAATAAAGATTAGCTATGACCTTAAGAGCCTGGCCGTGTGCTCCATAAGTCAGCAAACATTCTGTTAGTTGGAAAAAGTAGATTTTTAAATATTGCTATCATTAAGTTCTTACTTAGGATGCACATGTTAGGTCCATCAGAAGCTCCTTATTTGATTTGAGGCAGCTTTAGAGCAGGTATAACTTGGAGATATAGTGCAGATTTAGTTCCAGAGCACCGCAATAAAGTGAATATTGAAATAAAGTGAGTCACATGAATATTTTGGTTTCTCAGTGCTTCTAAAAGTTGTGTTAACACAATACTGTAGTCTATTAAGTGTCCAGTAGCATCATTCAAAAAAAATGTGTATACCTTAATTTAAAAAATACTGTATTGCTTAAAAAAATGCTAAGCATTATTCAGCAAGTTGTGGTCTTTTTACTGGTGGAAGGTCTTGCTTCCATCTTGATGACTGCTGACTGATCAGGGGGGTGGTTGCTGAAGGTTAGGGTGTCTGTGGCAATTTCTTAAAATAAGATGATTAAGTTTGTCGCGTTGATTGATCGTTTCAAAAAATATTTCTCTGTGGCATGTGATGTTGTTTGATAGCATTTTACCTATAGCAGAACTTCTTTCAAAATTGGAGTCAACCCTCAAACCCTACTGTTGCGTCATCAACTAAGTTTATGTAATATTCTTCAGTGGTATTGTGTCTCAGGCAATGGGGAGGCCCAAGGAGAAGGAGAGAGATGGGGCAGTGGGCATTGGGTGGAGCAGTCAGAACAGACACAACGTTTATTAAGTTCACCATCTTATATGGGTGTGGTTTTTGGCACCCCAAAATAATTACAGTAGGAACCTCAAAGATCACTGATTCCGGATTACCACTAACAGATCTAATAATGATTTAAAAGTTTGAAATATTGTGAGAATTACCAAAATAAGATGCAGAGACAACGATGTGAGCATGCACTTTTGGGAATGTGGCGCCGATAGACTTGCTCGATGCAGGGTTGCCACAAACTTTCAGTTTGTTAAGAATGCGGTATCTGTGAAGGTACAGTAAAGCAAAATGCGATAAAATGAGGTATGCCCTAATAACTCCCACTTATATATATGCTTTTCATCCACTCTGTATACCTTGCATATACCTGGCCCTATGGGTCAGTGGATAGAGCACCAGACCTGAAATTAGAAATACCTGAGTTCAGATGTGGCCTCAGACACATACTACCTGTGCAACCCTGGGCAAGTCACTTAACCTCTATTTGCCTTAAACCACTGGAGAAAGAAATGGCTCAAGTATCTTTGCCAAGAGAATCCTGTGGAACAGTACCGGTGTGCTGTGGCCCACGTGGTCATGAAGAGTCGGACGCCTCTGAATGACACGAACAGTGTGCCTGATCGTTTACGTGTTTTCTCCTTCAGTGGAAGGAGGGAAGGAGCTGTTTTTGCCCTTTTTCTCCCTCCTGTTTAGCACGGTGACTGGCATGTTTGTTACCTGCCTGCCTAATGTCGTATGCTAGTTTTATAAAGTCCATTCCTCATAACACTCCTTTGAGATAGATACAACAAGCTTTATCCTGTGTGTGTGTGTTTCAGACCTCTGATTTTATCAATGTAGGCTGCTACGAGCAAAAAAAATCAGCAATTCTTTTTCAACTTTAGTTAGAGTCTGTCTTAGAGTTGGGACACTTAACAGTTTGAGTGACTAACCCAAGTATACGCAGCCAGTATGTGTGAGAGGCATGACTTGAACCCATCTCTTTTTGCCTTATAGGCCAGGTCTCTATCAGCCGACACCATCTCCCCACCCTCCACCTCCATTTTATCGATAGGAAACTGGTGCCTGGAGACTCAGCTCAAAAGACTCGCTCAGATTAAGTGAAAAGTGATAGAAAGAGCAGTGACTAGATTCAAACTCCGGTCCTAAGACTGTGCCATTTAATTTTACAGTTTTTTAAAGCATTATTTAGAGTTGCATAGATCACAGTTTAATGTCTAGAATTGCAAACTCAAATGAACAGTGATAAATGATGCAATGCAGGGAGGTGAAGATATATATCTAGGAAAGCCTCATTTTTCTGTTCTTGATTTCGCTCTCTTGTTTCACAAGTCAAATCACTCATTGCTATGATTCTTCTGTGGGTAGGGCCTGCTGACACAGAGGAAAAGCTAATAAGTACTTGGATTTCCTCAGAGGCACTTTTTTTTCCCATTAGGAAGTCATAGAAACTTGACTTTTTGCAATAGACATTGCCCTATATAAAAAGGAAGAATTATTTAGGGAGTTTCAGAGACAAATACTTTCCTCCCTCTGTGAAAACAGCATTCCCTCTCCCCTCTTGTGGGGGTCTGGAAATTTAGAATTTAACAAAGATTTAGAAAAATTCAGTACATACTAATTATTGTGTGTAAGTTTTCCAAAAGATTTGCCATTTATTGATAGAATTTTCTCTTTGGAGAGATGAACAGTCCCTTAGGAAGATGCTTAAAAATATATGCCCCCTAAAGTAAATATTGTTGTCTGCTCTTTTCCATTGCTTTGCTGTTAACCAGAAAATCAGTATTGATTTACTGTGGCATGAAAATAATCAGTGTAAGCCCTCCCTGAGTTAAAGACTTTTGATTTCTTAACATCCTGAAAACGTGTATTACCAATTGTTCTTTCTTCATTCCTTTTTTTCCCTTTCTCCACTCCCTGGATAGCAACTAAATTGTTCATCCTTGGCTCAGAGCATGAGAATTGTACCAAAGCCTCTCCTCTAACACCTCCCTTTTTCTACTCTTGAGGAAAATTGTAAATGCTATGCTTCCCTGTTGTCCTGCCTCTCTTACCTTAAATCCTACTGCAGGCCATCTTTCTCATACATGCACATGTCTCTCTAATCCTCTTCCTTCTTTCCTGTCTCTCCCAACTTCTGCCAAGTACCATCAGGAAAATCTATTTCCCTCTCTTCACTCCATGTATAAGCTGAAAAATTGGCACCAATTTTGGCTAATAATGATGACACACCTTTACCAAGACAAAAGAAAGCTTCAGGCTTTGAAGTGAAATTAAGCACAAGGAGGAGCCATGGCCATCAGCTTTCAAAATGATTTAAAGTGCAAGTCTCCATCAGTTTCATCCTCCTTTCTATACATATTTTTCTTTTGGCAGCAACATTCAAGATAAACTAAATTCCCCTATTATTCAACTTCATTGTTCTCTCATTTTTGTTGTTAACTACTGCTAATTCAATAGTGTTTTTAAAAGACGTGTAGCATTTCGTTTTCAGAAGGGACCTTAGAGGTCACTACATTTAAACATTGGATCCAAATCCTTGTTTTGCAGCTACTGAACATGGGGCTTGCCTAAATTATTAAAGTGATTTGTCCGAGCTTTATTAGCTAATTAATGGCTGAATAGGAGCTAGATCTCCTCAAGTGTTCTCATTCTCAGTGCAGTGCTTTCTCAATTATACAACCAGGTTAATTTGATGATTTTGTTAATACTTTAACAAGCAATATTTTAATTTTTTGTATCATTTAATCTCAAAGTCTAACCACTGTTTATAGTATTGTTAAGTAGGAGGAGGTACTGTGAGTTTCAAACAACCGACACAGTGTCGGAATACATTTGTAAATTGGACTCTAATAACGTTCAGATTATAGACCTTGGTGGTTCCAACCATTGCTCTAATATGCAGTCTCCCGGTTCTTAATTTCAGTAATCATGCTTTTAGCTAACAAATCATACCCAACCCCTGGTCCTGCTAAACTAACTCAAAGTTGCTTCTTTTTCCCGATAAGCATTTATATATGTCTTTTATGGATTAGAAATTCTGTTAATTCAGCCTCATGAGTAGAATTTTAAACTCTTAGGAATTTAAAATAGCTCTAAAGGTTATGGTAAGAATACGTAATTTGCCACATAACTACAATGCCATGTAACTATGATCAACAGAATAACATAACCGCTTGAGCTACCCCCACACACTTCTGAAAGCAGATAGATTATGAATGACCTGTTTTGTCCCACTATCTCATGGGTCACCTATGTCTAGTGATAACATATCAGAAAGATAGAAGGGGAAACCAGGTCTAGGGAAGTGAAGCTCACTAGAAAGTTGGTAGGTCAGTGGTCAGGTAGGCAAACAGATCCAGAAAACCAAAGGGCAAAGCAAAGTTGGAAGTCCAAAGTCTTTGTAAATAGTTGGCAGTTGTAGTAATGTGGCAGTACAGAGCAGAGAGTTAAACAACCAAAGAGCAGTTGGGAGATCCACCAGACCTTTCAAGAAAAACAAAGAAAGCACCAACTGAGAAGGGAAAACCCTGTTACCAATACAACATTGCTGTGGTACTTTTATTCCCATTTCATCTGAGTGAAAACCAGTCCTAAATGAGCATGGCCTAGAGATCTGAGGATGGTGGTAACAGGACATTTGGGCTACTTAGTGAGTTCAAAACAAATTGCAGAATGCAGTTACCTGGTCGAGAGAGATTTCTCAGACAGTTTTAAAAGAGTGAGTGGCTTTTCTTTTGTGTTCTGAGTTAATATTCCGTTCTTGTCTGGCACAGTCACACGTTTCAGGGTGCGGGTCCTTTTTCTGTCGATGAGTGGTATAACTCCCAGATAAGAGATTTGACCGCTTGGTGCCAAATTTCTGCTTCTGTAAATTGGGAAAATTCCACTAATCTCATGTGCCTCAAATGGTATTGTGAAGGGAGAATCAAATAATATAAGGAATAATGCTTTGAAAAAGGAAAGACAGCATTCAAATGTAAGTTATCACTTATGGAGAGAGTTCATTTTCTATAGACTTCAGTATTTGCATAAGGACTTTGCAGAATGAATCCCTACTTTACTGCCTATCTTTCATGTAGCTAAAATGGATGGAATTCCCCATAGAAAAGTATGTCATATTAAACCTTTCATTAGTCATCTTTCATCCTACAGGGTGTGTAAGCATATGTCTGGTTTTTTTCCATTTCTACGTAGCTTGGAGGACTATACATATTAAGCCTCAGCGTGACTAAAATGAAAGCTAAATAAAGTTCTTGGCTGAGAAAAGAACATTATGTCTTTTTACTAGTTACATGTATTGTGAATATGTATATGCATTACAGTTCTATTTTCAGAGGAGAAATTAGGTAGTCTAGTGGTACATCACGCTGCCAGATGCTTGATAGGACTTTAAATACCCTTTGTGGTTCTTAAATCTCTAATGCGGTGGCTGAAATGTTATTTTATTCTTTAAGTTGTGTAGCAAACGGCCTCTAGATACACGCGCACACACACACACACACACACACACACACACACACACACACACAGTTTTGAAAATTTGTAGAGAAAACAGGAAATGACCAAGACAGATGTCTAAAGCAGTGTGGCTTTTTTACCCCTTGCTTAAACTATATATAATGTACTCAGGTGATTTCTTTGAGCAATTCACTCTCAGCCTGAATTCTCAATATAATCTTGTTGTTGTTGTTTGTCCTTCTTTTCCAAGAGTACCAGTGACATCAGGAAATAATGTTTTGACTTGTAAGTGAATTAGATTAAATGAGGTGGGGCTGTGCAGAATCACCAGCCTCAATCTCTTCTCCAGAGCCATCTGGGTTCAGTGGCAAGATGGAAATCAGGATGATTGGAGATGGCCCCAGATGCAGTAGGAGACTTTGGCCTTTTTAAGCTAAGGTCTTTCCCAGATCTCAGTTTGTCTGAGGCAACACCCATTCAGTGATTAAGGCTAGGTAAGAAATGAGGCAAAAAATGGCCTCTTTTACCTACTCAAAAAAAACACCCCATAGTGAAGAAAGAAATGGCAAACCACTCTGCAATCTTTGCCAGCAAAAACCCACAGACAGTATGATCCACAGGGTCACAGAGTTGGACACAACTAAATAACTGAACAACAACAACATAAACTCTTTGAAGGCAGGAGTGGTTTTATTTTTGTCTTTGTACCACCATCCTAGCATGGTACTTGGCATATTCCTTAAACTCTTGATTCATGGATTGACTGAGACTATTATAAAAGGGCTGTATTATTACTTCTGAGTAATTTTATCTGTCTTATACTTAAAAAGTTTTATTGTTTTTTGCCTAGGAAAATCCTCCTACTCCTAATTTCAATATAAAAATATGTTAGGCACCAACCCTTAAAACTTAATACTTGACGTTAAGAAAGTCTGTGTATAGAGAGATTAAAGTTTTCTCTGGAGGAAAAAAATATTAATCTTATTGGAGAAAAAAATACAAGATTATGTTGTAGATTCTACATAGGAATAAAAATCAGTATAGTAATAGTAATTAATCACAATGGTACAAGTTTCTAATTTTTCTCAACAGTTCAAAGACCACTTTCTGTGCAACATCCTCCAAAAGGAAGCTGTGGGTTTCATTATCTTTTTAGTATTTTAAATTGTATTGTCTAACATTGCAAGGCACGATTCCCAGAGCTCTCCTTAGCCTTTCACTTGCTATTTTTGGTTACCTACCTCAGAGGCCATGTCCCTTTCATTGTACCACAGTGTTTCAGCAATGCTATTTGACAGGGGGGCAGTATTATGTCACATGGATTTCCTATGTGTATGGAGTATCAATAGAATGTTTTAGAAATTCCTTTCTAGAGAAAATTCTCTCCAGAAAGAAACTTTCAGCTGGGAGCTTGTTGATAGGTGGTGGTGTTGATAGGAGAGAAATATCCAGGATTAGGGAAAATATATCTTACACTTGTCAGAATAATTTATCAGATTAAGATAAAAAAAACTTGCATTTTCCTGGTTTACCAAAGCAATCATAGTTAAGAGGAGCATTCATAGGATTTTATAGGGGGAAAGAATCCTAGTTTTCATTTCGCATCAAGCCTTATTTTACAGATAAATAGCCCTGTTGGGGCAAATGTTTTCCCTGAGGCCACATAGTTAATTCGTGGCAGAACCAGAATTAGAATTCAGGTCACCCGATTCCTAATCTATTGCTTTTTTCTCTGTGCTGTGTGTAATTGAACATGAGGGTGGAAGACCAAACTTCAAATCCTGCCTCAGGTACTGTTAGTTGAGTGACCCTGGGTGAGTTGTTCAACATCTGTCTGCTTCTGATCAGAGTTAGGAGAGATACTGGAACCCCAGGATTGGAGCTCCTGGACAAGGTCATCTGGAATGAATTTGCGTACTCAAGCAGTCTTTAAGTCAAGGCGGCAAAGATTTATTGTTACTCTTTTCGGTGGGTAAGAGTGCTTAGGGAACCTGCCACCTTAGAGGGGAACAGTTAAAGTTTATATCGGTTTACAAATATAACTTGTGAAGTTTGATTAAATTTTTCCCAAATTGGCATGCACTTCTGTCCACTGAAATGTAAGTGAATTTTAACATCTGACTTTTATTAGCAAATGTCTGTCTGTCTGTCTGTCTTTCATTATTGGAGTTATGTCATGGTGGCAGAAGACTGTTACTTAGAACAAATTATTTTTCTTTATAACAGAACTACAAATAAAATCCTAGTCCAATGAAGCAGGTAATCAGCAAGTGTTTATTAAGTGCCTAATATGTGCCAGGGCACTGCGCTTCATGCTAGGATATGGAGACAAAAAATGTAAGAGTTCCTATCCTCTAGGAGTTTGCATTCTATTCAGTAAGACAACATATACATATGTAAGTATATTAGATAAGTACAAGTGTAACACTGGGTGGTCCCAGTTAAGTAGGCAGTCAGGGCTGCCAGCTGAGCACTCCATTGCCACCACCACTCCCATTCAGCCTTTTCTTGGAGCTCCATTTGCTGTTAGCTGATCCTCCCTCTCTGCCCCCTCCCCACTTCTAGGAGTGTATTATGGCTGCCTAATTCACCCAGCCTCTGCCCTGCTTATTCACACTCTTTAATCCTAGTGGATGCCTCTGGTTCATCAGAGACATACTAAAATAATTAATAATTTAGGTTTAATCAGGTTTAGTTCTCTTTTCCGTCAAGATTCCCAATCACTGCTCCACCTAGCCAACACTGCATTAAGGCATTAGTTTTACAAAGGAAAACTTAGACATAAACCTTCCAAACACCCATGACTTAGCCACGCAGATGAAGTATGGGACTTCACTTTCTTCCTGGGTGCTGTTGAACAAGAAAGTAAAACTAGAATTATACGTCATGGGTTAGAGTGAAGCCTCTCATGGATACTCACTGTCTCTGCTTTGGTCACTCTCCCACGTCAGCAGGAGGTAGAATTGATAAGACTTTGGCAACTGTTGGTTATATAGCATCAGGGAGGGTAAAGAGTCAAGGAAAACTTTGAGGTTGGGAATCTGGGTGACTGGAAAGGTGATAGTACCCTTACTAGAGATAGGAAAGTTGAGAAAAGGGGGCGGATTTGGAGAAGAAAAAAAAAAGGTTATGTTTTGGACATGCTGAGTTTGAGATGCTTGTGGGACATCCGTTTGGAAATTTCCAATATACCGTGATGGGGTACTCGTACCTAAAAGACCAGTACTGGGTATATACTATAGATCAAAGAGTCATTCGCATAGACATGATAATTAAGCCTGTGAAAGCCAGTGAGGTCACCAAGAAAGAGAAGAGGTCTCAGCATAGATATTAGAATCTACTCAGAGTTGTGGGGGTTATATGAACCCAGCAAAAGACACTCAGAAAGAAGGGTTTAAACCAAGCTAACCAACATCTTGAATCTGACCTTTTGTGAATGAAGTTTAGTATGTGGTTTAATTGTAATCCTGCTGCTGTTCACAACTGGTACAGCTGGCAAGAAGCAGAGCATTTGAAGTCT
This sequence comes from Trichosurus vulpecula, assembly GCF_011100635.1. Lineage (NCBI taxonomy): Eukaryota > Metazoa > Chordata > Mammalia > Diprotodontia > Phalangeridae > Trichosurus > Trichosurus vulpecula. The sequence goes on from NC_050573.1 coordinate 565,767,981, forward strand.
GGACATAGAATTTATTAGTTTCTGTTCTTGGCCGCAGGCTTAAGGAAGCTATAGTTACAGAGAGAAGGGAGGAATGGTTTACCTGGAAGCATAACAACATTCAGTTTAACAAATATTTATTAATAACCTGCTATGTGATAGTGACTATGCTAAATTCTGGGACATCAAAGAGAAAAAAATTAAGTAGTCCCTGCTCCACAAGGGACTTATTTTGTATTGTAAAGTGAAGGAGGTTGGACTTTGGACAGGGCAAAATTACCAGTGATCTCTTAATTCCCAAATCTTTCCTCAGTCCTTATCCTTCTTAAATTCTGGAGCATTTGACCCTGCTGATCACTCTCTCCTCCTGGAAACTCCACATGTCTGGGTTTTCAAGACACTGCTCTTGGTTTTCCTCCTACATGTCTAAAATATCTAAAATATGAAGGTCTTGATTTCTTGTAAATGTAAGCCTTTGTTCTCTTTCAAGTCTCAGTTCTTCAGCTGACATCTCATGTTTCAGCTGTTCTTTGACAGTATCAGGACTCTCCAACATTCTCTGAACACCCAAATTTACAGTAAAACTTTATTATCTTGCATACCATCTTGATAATAAACTGTCCTCACTCTGTCTTTTGTTTCTTCACGTTGGGCACCGGGTACTCCTATAAATATTTGGATGTATGTACTATCTTTCCTTTTGTTATGTATTTCCTGAGGTTATATGATTAACTGTGGAATCTCTGGGTTTAAAGGGTAGGGACATTTTAGTCACTTCTCTCTCCTAATTCTAAATGCTTTACTGAATGGTCCAGCCAGTTCACAGCAGCACGCCAGTGCATTAGTGTGCTCATGTTGCCACAATACTTCCAACATTGGCTATTCCTGACTTTTGTCGTCTCCACCTATTTACTGGGTGTGAGATGAGACCTCCAAGTTGTTTTGATTTGCGTTTTTATTATTAGCCTTCTTAATTGGCATTAATAATAACTTAATTGTTTTTATTTTTTGTGATTGCATGCACCTTCATGTTTAAGAATACTCCACCTAGCCATAGCTGTGAAAGGTACTCATTCTTACCCATTTCCAATTTTTTTTGTGGCATGACCTTTTACTTAAAATTTATATAAAATATAATTTATATAAAATATATTCAGGTCTCATATGTAAGATGCTGGTCTAAACCTAACGTCTGTCAGTCTGCAATTGCATTTTTTCCAATATTCTTGTTAAATGAGTACTTCCCCAAGTAATTTGTTCTTAGTTTTGTCAAATACTGTTTTGCTGCAGTCACTTGTTTCTGATTCTTATCTAGTCTTCATCAGTGTTCCACTGATCTGCTTTCACATTTTCTTATAGTTAGCACCATTTGACCTTAAACATCAGCACTTAAAAATCTAATTGGCTTTCATTTCTAAGGCCCTATATTCATTTATTAATTCGACAAGTACATAAGTACCTACTATGTGCTACATCTTATACTAGGCACTAGCACTACAAAGACAAAAAGGAAACAGTGTCTGCCCACAAAGAGCTTACACCCCAGTGGGAAGGAAACCACAGATACACAGAAAATCGAATATAAAATAAATTCAAAGTAATTTCTTAGTGGGAAAATAATACTAGTAAAGAGGATAGGCTTCCTTTAGGAAGTGGGACCTGAGCTAAGCCTTGAAAGAAGCCACAGATGAGGCAAAGATGAGGAGGGGAATAGATTCCATACATTGGGAATGGCCTGTACAAAGCCCTAGAGATCGGTAGAGGAATGTTTGTATGGGCAACAGCAGCAGGCCAGCGTTACTGAAGGGTAGAATGGATGAAGGATAGTAACATGTTGTCCGGCTGGAAAAGTAGTCTGGGACTCTTTGCTGAAGGGCTTTAAAAGGTAGCTGTCTGACTTCGAATTTTATCCTAGAGGGCAAGGGCAAGAAGAAGCCACTGAAACTTCTTAAGCAGGGGACTTGGTTAGATCTGTGCTTTAGGAATAACAATCTAACAGATCTAATAGGGAAAGAAAATACACAAAAAGAGGCTGGAAAGTGGAGTGTAGGGTGGGGAGTCAAAACCAGGCAGAGCTGCTAATTGAAAATGGAGTTACCTGGAAAGCTCTTAAAGTGCTAAGCCCTCTATAAAAGAAGGCTTTGGGAGGAGTTTTGTACTCCACCCTTCAGCCCTCCTGTCAAAGAGGAGAAGCTGAGAGAGGCGATGAGGTGAAGAGGTTTGGGGTTGAGGGGTGCTCGACACCCCAAAGTACCGACACGACAGGTCCTGCGGAAGGAATTCGACTTAAGCCTTCTCAGCCAAGGGGAAAGACAAAGTTTATTAAGGGTTTGCCATAATGGGTTGTCTTAAGAAATCTCACCCTTTGTGACGCCTGTTTTCACAAGCAGGCCAGATTCAACCTACTGAACTAGATTGAATCTGAGCACCTTCATGGAGGCAAGGTGGAGATTATATACACAAAGATTGCGGGAGGGATTGAGGGGTGGTCTGGGGTGACTAGGGGAGGGGTTTAGGGAGGGACTTGAGGAGGAGTCTAAGGAGGATCTTGATGGGACTGAGATGAGGTCAGACTCCAGGGTGGGAAATAGCTGAAGGCTACATGGAGACGGCAGACCATAGACGGCTAGGGGAACAGAGCTAGGGTATAGATATTTTGATCTGGGTTAAGTGTGGGAAACAACTGGAATAGAGGGCTAGGCTAGGCAGAGACTGGGGCCCAATGATAATGCAAGGCCCATGGCCTTAGGGGAAGGCCACATCTAGTTGGAAGACTCAAAGAGAGTTCAAGGGGGTTCTCAGAGACTGTGCCCTCATCAGAGGGAGGTATCAAATGTGATGAGCTTCTCCTGCAAGGGACATCTTGTTCTAGGAGTTGAAACCAGGCAGAGCAGCAGATGCAGAGCAGAGAGTGAGTTGAAAGTCAAATTTCTGCCCTTTATAAGGATAGGCTGTTATTAGGAGGGTATTGAAACATTCTGGGAGAGCGATGCAAAGGCATGTGAACCAGGGTGGTGACTATATGAGTGGAAAGAAGTGAGATGTATCATGAGAATAGAATTTCTATTAGTTATTTGGGCAGAAGTGTTGAGGATCAGAATGAAGCCAAAAATATAGGGGTAATTGAATATCATTGTCCTTAACAAAAATGGTAAAGTCGGGAAGAGGGAAGGGTTTTGAGGGAAAAGATAATGAATTAACTGCTTGGGACATAACGAGTTTGAAATGCCTACAAATTATCTAGTTCAGGTTGGCCAGTGTGTTGTTGGTGACCGAGACGAGAGTTAAGAGGAGAAACTAGAGTTGAATTTAGTCTGGGGATATTTGCATAGAGATAAACTGACTATAGAAGAAGAGAATGGAGCCCTTAGGGATGCCCAGAGGGTGAAGGTGGGATTTGTATGAGATCCAACAAAGGGAACTGAAATGTCAGATAGGTAGGAGAGCCTGGAAAGAGCAGTGTTGTGAAAGCCTAGGGAGAAGTGAATGTAATAGAGGGAAAAGTGCCGACAATGTCAAATGTACAGGGAGATAAGAAGGATGAGGACAGAAAAGGCCATTCAATTTGCCAATTAAAATGATTCAGAACTTTGGAGAGAGCTATTTCATCTGAGTGTGAAGACAGAAGCCAAATTGCCCTTCAATTCAAATACAAATTCAAACTCAAGTACAATTCGTAGAACCCAGAGGGCAAAAATCGTGGTATAGAGTATTTGAGTGATGGCTTATCACTCCAAGAAGAGGAACCAGAACATGTATGAAGGCAGAATGTTTGATTGCCCAGCTGAAAGGAAGAGTAGGATCATTAGGCTCCATAGGCGGAACGCAAAGTGGGGTGGGGGAGTGCACTGATTTCACCATTTGGTTTGTGTATCCACAGAAGAGGATATCTTTTAAAAAAATTTTTTATTTTAAAAGTTTTATTGATTTTAAAAAGTCATAATTGCCTCACAATAGCTCCCCTTGTGCCCCCCCCCCCAAAAAAACAATCCCAGAGCCTTCCTTTATAACAAAGAAAATCAGTTAAACAAAACCAGCCAACACAGTGGCCTCATCCAGCTGTACATACGTTTTATACCTTGAGTCCACCACCTTCTATTAAGAGGTAGAAAGTGTGTTTTATCACCATTCTTCAGAAACCCAGATTGGGCAATGTTTGTCTGTTTTCTTTACGTGCCTACTCCTCTACCACTTTTTATATAATTTTTTTCAGTTTAAATTAGGAGTACTCTTCTATTCCTGTATTTCAGTTTTAAGCCAAGTCCTACCAAGACTCAGATGTTCCTATAAGTTTAAAGATCAATCTCTTTATTAGCCATACTCTATTATTTACATTTTTGCTTACTGATCTGAGGCCATGTTTATTCTTATTATTTTCCTTCTTCTTGGATGCTTTTTCCTATGAACTGTTTTGTCTCTCCATTGCTATTCTGTCCTCCCTGTCACATGTGCTGCAGGGGTCCTGTGTTCTTTGGATTCAGTCAAAGGGCCTGGAGGACCACATGCCTCTGAGCTATCTCATTAAGCTATGGTATGTAGGTAGTTTTCTCTTTCCCTCTCTGTTGTCGCTTCAAAGCTGTCTTGGACATATCTGGACATTTTTAGGCAAATATATTCTTATTAAGGTTATAGGAACATACATGTAGGACTGGAAGGGACTATAGTATTCATGGGCAGCTAGGTGGTACAGTGGATAGAGGGCTGGGCCTGGAATTAGGAAGAGTCATGTTCTCCGAGTTCACATCTGGCTTCTGATACTTACTAGCTGGGTGACCTTGGGCAAGTCACTTAACCCTGTTTGCTTTAGTTTCTTTATCTGTAAAATGAGCTGGAGAAGATACTCAAGTGTCTTTGACAAGAAAATCCCAAATGGGGTCATGAAGAGTCAGATATGACTGAATATCATGGTATTCCTCTAATCCAGTCCTTTAACTGTATAAATTAAGTAATTGAGGGGCCCAGAAAGGTTAGATGATTTGCCCATGGTAACACTAGTTTCTCCATAAAAAATATTGACAGTCCCCTTGAGGTTTAATTGGCTTGGGGGACTGTGGCTGTAGCTGGTGACTTAAGAGGAGGAAAGAACCATCCTCATGGAATTTGAGACCCTTCAGACTTGGCAGCTCTCTCAAGACCATGCCCAACACCCTGTTGAAACAAGGGAGACAAAAGGTAGGTCTCCTAGTTAAGTGCTAGGTTTTGTTGAGTATTCTTTCTATGATAGAACCTTTTTTTGTAAACTATTGAGTGACCCTAGGATTGTCTCATTTTGTTCCAGTATCAGACATAGTTACCAGGACTCTGGCCTTACGGGCCTTTCTTATAATACATGTATACGCACGTGTTGTAATCCCCAGCTAGATTGTAAAATCCTACAAGGCAATTTCTGCTTCACTGTTTTTTCCCTGCCTCCTCCCAGTATAACGTAATGACTGGCATGCAGGAGGTACTTGATACGTGTGTGCTTACTGATTGATCTTCATCATTATTCCACTCTTCCAATTCTGTTATTCCAGCGCTTCCCTCTCAGAGGGTCCATTTCCCACCATTTACAGGCAGAAAAACTCCAATTCAGTGTTTCTTCTCTTCAGTCGATTGCCACTTTTATTTGTCATCCAACCTCCTCATTCTGCCTGCTTGGGAATATTTTTCTTCTTTATTTTCTTCTTGGAGGAACTCTTCCATTCTTTCAGGGAACACTTTGGTCTCCTTGAGAAGCTGTAGAGAGGTTTTTGTCAAGCTCTTTGTCTTTCTCCTGTAGCAGGAAGGCCAGGTTGCTCTCTACAATTATTCCTTGAGCCTACAATAACCCTGGGTCCTCCATATTTGCTGAAACTGTGCTTCTCACTTCTCTGTGGCTCATGCCCTTGAGTTATGTGGATCACCGTCTGAGCATTTTTGTTACTGCTTATTTTATCATGCTCTTTCTTGCTTCTCCTCTGGCTACAGTCTTTTGTGTCCATTGGGAAACTCGCCTTTCTCCTCCATTTTCTTATTTTTTCCTTCTATGTTCTCATTATTTATTTATCATGTGTATTGCTGCTGAGTCATTTCAGTCGTGTCCAACTCTGTAGCCCCATTTGAGGTTTTCTTGGCAAAGATACTGGGGTGTCTTACCATTTCATTCTCCAGCTCCTTCGAAGGAAAGTGAGGCAAACTGAGGCAAACAGGGTTAAGCGAGCCCCAGCTGAACAACAACGGCCTGTTCCCTTTGTTAGGGAGACAGCATGATGTGACTGAAAAGGTGCTCGACTTAAGAATGAGCACACCTGACTTCAAGTCCTGACTCAACTACTCGTGTGTGATACACAGCAAGTCACCTAGCCTTTCTGAATAATTTGTGACATAGGGATCATATAGTCTGTCTCATGGGGTTCTTGTAAGAAAACACATTGGCACATTTTAGAGGCCGTACTCCGGACCACGGACCATTTCAATAACCCGCTCACCGATCTCCCTGACTCGTATTTCGCTCCACTCCACAGTCTCAGCAGTCTTTCCTCCGCTCAGGATCAAAGTGATCTTCTTACAGTACAGGTCTGACCACGTTACCACACACAGACACCCACACGTGCTTGTGTATAGACAAAACTTCAGCGGCGTCGTGTCAGGATCAAACAGAAATTTGCTTGACTCTCAAAGCCCTTCTTAAGCCGGCTTCTCCCTGTCTTTCCACTCTTGTTCGTCTTTGCATCACCCAGCTCTGTGCCTTTTCCCTGTCTGTCCCTTATGCTTGCCTGGCTTCGTCCAAGACTTAGTGCCCTTCGACATTCCTCCTCATTTATACCGTACTTACCGTTTATATACATAATTGGCAGAATGTGATCTCCTTGAGGGCAGGGCCATGTTTTTGTCTGTCTTTGTATCTTAGCACAGTGCTGGGCGAATAAGTGCTTAATAAATGCTTATTGACTGACTAATTTATGTAAGAATACCTTCTACCATCTGCTTTTATTCTGTTATTGACTTTTAACACGGCTCTTTTTTTTCTTCCTGCCATGATCCTCAGTGATTTTCAAATCTGTGCTTATCATCCAGTTAAAACACCAGTTTCATGGTTATTCATCCTCTGGACTTCACTTGGATTCTGTGTCAGCCAATTTACCAACAGAGTCACACCCTGGATCTCAAACTGAGTCTCATCTCTTTGACCACCAACAGTACTTCCTTCCTTGTTCCTTCTTCTGTTTATCTCTTCAGCCAGTCTCCATGACTTCCCTTTTGGCTACACTTTGACTCATGTTCCATTTCAGTGCTGCTGTCAGTAACATTCTGGATCGGATGCCAGTCTTCAAGCCTGAGTCATCTACCAGTTTCTGTGTTTTTGCTTCCAGCTACACGACTGAAAAAGACTGAACAGCAAAACAAAGTATTGCACAAAATCACCCACGCAGACCCAAGTCGTCGTCGCTTCAGCTGGACCACCTCACGGGGCCCCGCAGTTCTCTCAGTCACCTTCTCTTTAGAGTCTAGCATGTTACCCCCAAAAGCAGTTCGAAATCTTCTCTCCTCCAGCCCGAGTCATACCAACCCTGACTCTTACTCTCCCAGACGACCTTACCTCTTACTTTACTGAGACGATAATGAGCTTGTCTTGCTTGAGTTCTCTTCTCTGTGCTGTCTTCACCATGATTCTCTCATCCTTGCCCTCAGTCTCTTAGCATTCTCTTAACTCCTTTTAAACTTGTAAAATAAGTGGTCCTTCTATTCCTATGCCACTTCTTCCCTCTTTAAGCTTCTGAAATATTTCACTGTCAACTCTGTTACGGTAACTGGGTAACTGTAGTGTTGAAGGTCAGTGACGAGGTCCTCATTGTTACAGTCTTCTCAGTTTACATTCTCCTTAATGGCTCATTATCGTAGCGCCCCTTCTCCTCTCTTACTTAGTCTCTGTGACAGTAGACGTCTTAGTCCTCCTCCCTCTCTGGTTCCTTTCTCTCTGTCTTCTCTTTCCATTCTTAATAATAGTCAGTAGTGGCACTTATATAATACTTGAAGGTTTGCAAGGTGCTTTAAAAATATTATTTTATTTTATCATCACAACGAGTGCTGTTATTATCCTCATATTACAGATGGGGCAACTGAGGCAAACAGGTTAAAAAACAGCCCCACAGCTAGTATCTAAGGCTGGTTCAACTCTGGCTTCCGACACTGTCAGCTGCGCCATCCAGCTGCCGTTCTTTGACAATAGATGGTCTTCAGAATTTGCCTCTCAGTCCTCTGCTTTTCATTCTGCAGTCTATCCTTAGTCATCTAATCTTCTGCTTCCACTATCACCTCTTACTAGGAGACTACCAATTCTAAATCTCTAGTTAATATATATCTTCCAGGCCCAGCACTATATCTGTGAAACTCTGCTAAAGTTTTTATCTGAGATGGTGTCTTAGCATCACCTTGAGCTCATGCTGCTGTACTTCAAGATTCCGAGATTTTCTTGGTGTGGATACTCTCTCTTCATTGATTCAAAATACATGCTCATTCAATTTTTATAATCAATATGGGTTTTTGTGGTTTTAAAAAAATATTTATCTGTTGACCAGCCAGCTTCACAAATATGCCTCCTTCTTAGATGACAACCATAAAGACCATCACTGGGTCCCCCTTACTCATCTAAAATCTTTTGGAGCAAAGTTTCTTAACTATTTTTGTGTGTCGTAAACTCCTTTAGCACTGTGCCGAAGCTTATGGACTCCTTCTTAGAATAATTTTTTTAAATGCACAAAATAATATAGTAGGATTACAAAGGAAAGCAATTATGTTGAAACACAGTCATCAAATATACTACAAAGCATATGTATATATCACACATGTAATGCATCTGTATGCATGTATGCACATAATATAACATACACAAACATATATGTGTATACACATGTGTGTACACACACACATATATGAGAAACTTAGAGGCACCAGTTTAAGAACCCCTTACAGAGTTCACATTTTCCAACACTTAATACAATGGCTGGCACATAGAGCAGGATCTTGAGAAGCGCTTGTCAATTGATAGCTTTTCAGCCTTTAAGAGCTCAAGGTCATACTGAAGGGTGAATGATGTAGTAGAAAGAGTGGTGGACCTTTCTCCAAATCTTGGTTCTGCTCCTTGTTTCATAATCTCTCCCAGCCTGAAAGTTGAGGTCCTCATCTGTAAGCCAAGTGGCTTAAAGTAGATGACCATGTTATCCTCCTGCTCAAAAACCTCTATCCCCTGCTCCTTTCCCCATGCCACAGCTTACCAACTTAGAGCTATGAGTTTTGAATCTCCCAATTATGAACCATCTAGGTAGTTATCTCTCAGTTTCAATTTTGGCATAGTTCTGTGAAACATCTAGGATTGGGATAAAACCCTCTCAAAGTCCTTTCCATGCATTGGGGTTTTGTGCTTTTCCTGAATGAGATAATATACTCAGATTTCTACAAATTTTTATATCATCGATAAAAGGCTTCCATACCTTGGGCAGATGCTTGCAGCCCATCAAAGGATTTCCTCTACGTACAAAATATGTTTTCCTCTACGTTTTTCATGGGCCTCCTGAAATCCTTTGGCATGCCACAAGGGGCCACAGATTGTGCAGACCTGAGCTATGAATGTAAGTAAGATTTTTGCAATTATTATCAACAAACACTACTGGTGCACCCACTATGTACAAAGCACTCAGTATACAGTTCAAAGAACTATTGACAGTGTCCTTTCCCTGAAAGTATAGTCCTATAAGAGTGGAGGCTACTATATGTCACTGGATGTAGATTCTCATCCTGGGCAAAACATGATGGCTGATGGGAGTGGGGAGGAAGGAGAAATCCCCTTCTCTCCCTCCAGAAGTGAAGTCATTCTCCCTCAAAGGCTGAGTTATAACTGTTGACTCTTGCCTGGGCTGTAGAATTAGCAAGGTAGGTTTTTTAAAAGGTCACCAGGGTTGTGGCCAGTGGCAGTTGTTCCTTCCAGTTTAATCAAGAAATATTTTCCCAGTTAGTAAAAAGATACAGGACACAAATGAGTCTTTACACTTAATATCTCCATGTCTGCAATTTGTTTTCTGTTATTACATCCTGAGCTAGGGGGTGATGAAGGGGATGAAATTTAACTCCCCCCTCCTCTACTACATGTAAATGGCCAGCTTGCCATTGCTTCTGTCAAATAATATGTATACGAGAGGTAAATTCTAATTTACATTGCAATAGGCTAAGTGTATGGGAGAGCTCCAGAAAGAGTGCTATGAAAGGGAAAGACCAAGGAGATGCTTTGTGAAGATGACCTCTGGGCTGGATGTTGAGGATTGCAACAAGGTGCAAGATTGGGGTGAAGGGTGGGAATCTCTCTAAGATGTCAGAGACTAGACTGTATGAAGGTGACAAAGATGAAGAATGCTAGCGTATGTTAAGTGGCGTAGCATCAGGTTAGGCTGGAAAGGTGGGTTGAAATCCTATTGTATAAAGCCTAGAATACTAGGCAAAAGAACTTGAAACTTGAGATGACACATTTCCCACATTTGTTTATTTATATCAAATCCCTTTCTATTAAAATTTAAGGAATTATAGATAAACAGTGTTAGTTTTTAAGTCAGGACTAACTAATTTTTAAAGAATCTCTAAACCTAATATTTTGAATGTAGATAATTGTTTATAAAATTTTTGAAAGTATAGTAAAGCATTATCTTTTAGGATTATACAAATTTATAATTTATGATAATTTGGGGATTGCTAGACAATTTATTGATGTAGAGAAGAATCCGAAGAGCATTTGAAAATATTTGAAAATAATTTGTTCTCAAGTATATAAGTTTGAGCACTTTTGGTTGCATCCAGTGTTATTTCATAAGAAAACAGAGGCCACTGCAACTTGCGCTGGTCTTTCTGATTAATTACAGCTCATACCTCAGATCAGGACGTCTGTCAGACCAGGCTTTGTTAATCTACTGCATATTTTAATACATATAGGTAAGCCCTCTCTAATATTGGGCAGTAATAAAAGGGAGTTACTTTCGTTGGAACAAGGGCCCAAGTGATGTCAAAGCAGGTTTCTAAGATGGGCATTAGGAGGAATTTGGTACTATGTGATTTTAAAGTGGTAACGTTATTGAAGCAAAGTTATTAGAATGAATAATGAAAAAACATACTATATATTTGTTACTTGCAAAGCACTGTTTTAAGCTGTAGGGATAGAATATAAAAGAATGTCCCTGCTTTTAAGGAGCTCACATTCTAGTGACAAGGCAACATATATGGAAGGTCCCATGGTCCTTAGGGTGCAAAACAGATGGGAATGCCTCTTCTTTAATGTCATCTCCACTGATAAAATTATCCCCAGTTTTGGTTTTGAAGCAATTGACAGTGCCAAAGACTTTGGTAGCAAAAATTTTTTGTTTTTCTGGGAGTGTTCATATACTTAAAAGCAATGAAAGACCTCTTTTAAAATATTTTGCTAACCTAAATTGGCCCTTCTTGGAATTTATGATTAGTCTGTGAAATGGAGATGGTTTTTTATTGGGATCACATGGTTTTCCTGCAAGTGCTGTTTATGTCAGTAGTGACATAATAAAGGATTGGACACATTTTCCTGTTTTTGTTAACATACTGCAAATATTTTCAATCTTAATTCACAACCTAAGCACCCAGCAGTTTTGGTTTTAGGCACTGTATAAAGAGATGTAGTACACTGGTGTATGTTTTATAACTCTCCTTATAACCAGAATAACTAATTGAGACATGATTTTCTTGAGCTATGGAAAATTGTCAAGAGGGGAATAATCTTTATAAACCTTTATGATGAAAGGTTTTATAATACTGACAGTACTTTCTCTATGATTTTTTTAAATGCAGATTTTCATATGTGATATGCAATATGCAGTTTAGAGCTCAGATATTGCTTTTCTTTCACTAAGTTGAGGAAAGTTATGCCCTGAAATTATTGGCCTTTTTTTCCCTCAGCTCTTGTGCTTGGTCAAATGTGTGCTATTAAATTTGACCTCCATCCAGTTTGGTTTGTGTCTTAAAACTCGGTGTGGATAGCTCTCAGCTTATCAGAACTTCATTAGGGTTGAAGCATTTTAAAAAGTACAATGAATAAAAGTAGAATGTTTCTTATTATTGAGTAATTCTGTGGCATTTCTTTAGGCAATGTTAGGAAGGGTTGATGTTGCTTATGTACACACATCCCAGTACTCTTACATCTAGCACAGTGTTTCCTTGACTGTCTTGTTAGCCAAAACCTTGACAGTTGCCTGTTCCTAAAATCTACTAAGAATCTTTATAAAATGTAGTATGATGTATGTGTTTTGTGGGGAAAAAAATAAAGAAAATATTGTTACTTCTGTTAACAGCAGTTCAAAGGATTTGTATTATTTCCACTTCGTACTTAAACAACCTAGAGGAAGGCACGCCTTTTTATTTTTGGTAGAAATTGAGCAATACTTTTTAGCTTGTTCTTATCAGAAATATCAATTATAAATAACTAGTTCTTAATCATATAATTTATGAATAAATTGCCCTATTTTTCCCCCTTTAAACTTAGATAATATATTTGGCGAAATCTCCAGAAGATACCTACAGGACGCTGTTGGTTGGAAACATTTCTTATGTTCCTTTCAGGTGAGTAGGAGAGTTTTTGGAGTCACTGATGCCTTTCGTTTTTACATAATGCTCGTTTCTACATAAACCCCCTTTTCCATCTTCAGCTTACTTCTACTTGCCTGTACTTTTCATTGTAACAAATTAAAAGATTTAAGTGAAATCAGCCGGCACAGCAGCCACACCCAAAAGTATTTACGATATTTCACAACCATCTTCTCCACTTTTCCAAGAAAAGAAAAATCTGTCAGCTCATCTCTGCTCCAATTCCAAAATGAATCATTAGCAAATTTGAGAACTTCACTTATGAGTTTAGCTGTTTTGAATCAGCTCTTTCATGGACCTTGTGTTCTCATCCTTCACCCATAGCACGTTGAAAATACTCGATGTTTGTTTTTAAGAGAGGAGTCGCTGCATATGCATGGAGGTATGTGTGTTCATGATATGTGTGCAAAAGAGCAACCAGTAACTGGAAAGAAGGCTTGTTGAAGCAGCTGAGCTAGCAGGCATACACCACTGATTGAGGACAAGTTATAGATTTAATGCTTATGTTAGTCTATGAGTTTTTCCATACACAACGACCTTTGCTGGCAAAAATTGTCCTGTGCGCATGGACAGATGGTCTCCCGTTTGTGGGCACCATGAAGAAGCAAAGGAAGGATTGGGTAGGATGTATTCCTAACTTATTGGCTGCTCCTGGAAAAACTATTGAATCATACATTCTGTGTTGGTATGTGAGTAATATCTTCCTTGTACATAAATAACATTAGCTTAAGTTCAAAGAAGTCGTTATAAAACTGAGCAGAAACATTTAATAGGCTGCCTTCTACTAGTGCCGTATGTTGCCATGGTAAACAGCTTGTGTAGTTTTGTAGAAAGTTAACTTTCAAAACCATTATCCCTTTTAACGTGGTGACTGGATACGCAAACCTGTTATTCTGACACATGCTTGATTAATATCTTAGGTATTTAGTAAAAGGGTTGTATAAAATAATTGTTTCATCTAGATGCAAAGTACTGAGAGAAATTTAGAACATTAGGAATCTGCTTTTGAACGTGTCTCTCTTGTATACACTGATGTTAACATAGTTTAAGTCATTCTCCATGGCCTCATTGAGGCACTGAGATGACTTTGGATTCTTGAAGGCTCTATCCATGAAGCGTCAGCTCTAGAACTGAAGTTCTTAAACTGGAGTACAAAGAGTCCATGTATAGATTTCAGAGTATCCAGAACTTGGATAGGAAAAAAAACACATTTTCATTTTCACTAACCTCTAACTGACATTTAGCGTATTCTTCAGTGTAACCAACATTTTTCTGAGTTTGGGTCCACAAACTTTGTCAAATTTCCCAAGTGGTCCATGACACAGAAAAAGGTTAAGAACTCCTGCTTCAGAAGGTCCTATCTAGCTGGAAAGGCTTTATTCAAAGCCTTTATTCAAACCCTATTCAGGGTCCTGCAACAGACAGTATATCTGCCCCCCATCTCCCAAGGAACCAGTGTCACCAACCTGAGAAAGACTCATAACTAAGTGAATTTGGGGCCATTATAAGGAAATCAGCCCTTTTGGAGTGGAGTTTCATAACATTTCTAGACATGAAATTCCTAATCTGCAGAAATTGGAGAGGGAATAGTCCAAAATACCCCCTTGGCCTGTGTTGAATTATCAAGTCAGCAGAAATGATTTAAACTCAGTAGGAAGAAAGAAGGGATGAGAGGGGAGTTGAGACCTCAGTGATGAATTGTTAACTCTCTTCCTTCCTACATTGCAAAGAACGTACAGGCTGTTGGATGACGTCATTTAGGAGGGAGGCTGTTGCCCGAACAAGAACCAGAAAAGTGTTCTGTTACATTACTCATCAACGAGCACTCATGATTTAATAGGCAAGGGTACCGTCGCTGCAGCTTTACATCGCTCTTCTTTTCAAGGTTTTTGTGTTAATGGGTTTCACTAGGAGCATGTATGGATCCTGGAAGATGAACATATGTACGATTTGCTTAAGGCCTGTGAAACACAGTGGAACATGGGGAAAAGATTTAGGATTGACAGTAAGAATAACTAATGGAAGCCAAGTAAAAGAAGAATTATTTGTCACAGAGCAAGAAAAATCATGTCTTTCCTCTAATAGTGTCCCAGCAGAACTGATTATTCAGGCATTATGCTCAAAAAAAGAACTATTTAGAAAAATTTAGTTTGGCCAGGTAATTTGAATCTCTCTTGTCATAGCCACCAAGAAAGTAGTTTCTCTAAAGTGCTATATAATAAAATCTCATTAGTTTGAATAAATTGGAAGAAGGGTCAGTCTGAATGAATGAAAAATCTAAATGGGAAACTATTATAAATGAAATTACATCATTATTTCTTTTAAGTGCTTCTCCTAAATCTAGCAAACTTTTCAAAATTAAATGTCCTGATAGTTCTTTGGAGAATGGACTTGTTATTGGCAGATAAGAGCTTCCATTTACATATGCTTTTGTGCTACTGTTCCCACCTCTACTCCCATTAGAGAATGGAATTTTCCCCTGAAGTGAATTTTTCCAGTAACTTAATTTGGCCCACTTATAAAAAACCATTTTTAAAAACAATTGTTGATAGGAAATAGTTTCCTATACTGATAAATAGCAAACCATACAGAGTATAATTTAACCTTGTCTTGATAGTTAACCGCGCCCCTGAGTTGGATTAGATGATCTCCGAATTCTTTTCTAGTTCTGATGTTCCATAATATTTTTTTTAAACTGGACCTATGATTGCATTGCTCTAGGCACTTTCCATTGAGGAAGCTCCTCCCAACCAATGCACATCTATAATGATTTATTTTTTTGATACTGCGCTATATAATATTGCAGTGGATAGAGCGCCAGACCTGGAAGACTCATTTTTCTTAGTTTAAATCTGGCCTCAGACACTTCCTAGCTGTGTGACCCTGGGCGAGTCACTTAATCCTGTTTGCCTCAGTTTTCTCATCTGTAAAGTGACCTAGAGAAGGAAATAGCAAACCTTTCCAGTATCTTTGCCAAGAAAACCCCAGATGGGGTCACAAGTCAAACATGAGCGAGAAGCAACTGAACAGCGTGCTATAATAGAGTCGTGATGATCTCAAGACCTGTTAAGTTTATTTGCTTTATAAGTAGATAGTCGCTGCTTTCCAGCATGACATTTCTAAGCTTTTAATGATACCCTGTCTTCTGGTCACCTCTTCCAAGTTTGTTAAATCTGTACCTTAATTTTACATCATCTAAATTCCCCTCTAATCTCTGAACTGAAAAGTAAAGTACATTGGACTCATGGCACTATGTCTCCCCTTCAGACTCCTTCCAGGCTGCGTTCTGTATGGTAATTGACATTTTTACAGGGTGTGCCAAAATCTTGATGTAATTTTAAGCTTTAATAGGACACTCCATATAGACTTGGTACTTTAACATGTTTTGAGTACATTATTATGTCATTTGAGCCTCACAACAGCTGTCAACGTATAATCTACAGGCTTTATTAACGCCATTTTGTAGATGAGAAAATGAAGACTCAGAAAGATCAAGTGACTTGCCCAAGGTCACACAAGTAAAATGTCTTAGAGACAAAGTTCTGTGATTTCAGAGTCAATACCCTTTCTGCCGTACTATGCTGTCTTCTATCCAGTATGTGACACTACCTGTAGCTTGGAATTCTTACTAAGGTAGGTAGTGTCTTTCAAAATAGTTTCGCCTTCTGACAGTCTATATATACCTCCTTTTTTTTTTAACACTGTTAAAATTAATAGGTATAAATTAAATTAATTTTAATTAAATTTAAAGGTTTAGTTATCTTTATTCCATAGAAAATATGAAGATAAACTTTGATTCGGCACAAGCCAAATTATAACAAACTCTAAATTAGACCGATTGAAGGAGATTTTATTATATTTTCACTTAACTATTTCTTTGTGGCGGTAGCTAGGACATATCACAGCTTAGGATTACGTTATGATTTGAAAAATAAGTCTAGGGAATTTTTGTGTTTAGCTTACATGCAAAAATTATTGACCTCCATGAACAGTCCAGACCCAAAAGTAATATTACCAGTGTGCCTTATACCTTTGGAAATCCTTGAATAGGCCAAGAGGATATTAGTAGTTAATTAAAGGAGGGGAGGTAAATGTTGGCGTGATGATAACATCAAGATTCAGGGCTCTGAACTGTACATGTTGAGTCACGTTGATCAGCCATCCTCACTAGCAGAGTGCTCCTTGAGCTAATCCTTGATTGATTGCCATATTTAACCCTATCACCCCAAACTCTCCTGTAGGTGTTGCTAAACTGGGGTCCGTGGATTTGTTTATTTTTCAAAATATTTTGTAAATGTATTTCAGTATAATTTGTTTCTCTTGTAATCCTATGATTTTTATTTGATGCATTTTAAAACATCTTCGTAAGGGGTCCAAAAACTTCACCAAACCACCACAGAGTCCACAACACCCGAAAAGATAAAAGAACCACTGATTTAGGGAAATTTTATGTTTGTACATTTTCTCATCAGTCAAATTTTTGTATCTCTCTCAATAAATTAAGCTGATGGCCCCCATCAGTTTATCAAATATGATTTATCTAATAATCTAGAGAAACATCCTTTCCTAATAGTGGTTATTTAGTTATATGTAACTCTTTCTATATTAAAGCCTTTCATTTTCTGATATTAAATATATTAAAATCATAAAATATACCATTTGTTGATAGGGAAATCAATAGTAAAACAAAGGCATAGATAATTTGAAGTATTTTAGCTGTGAGAAAACTCAGAACGAATGTCACTTCATACCCTCTGTTTTAATGGCCAATGATTTCTCTTCTCAAAATATAGCCCTACACCATTCAGTTTATCTTTAAACTCACTTATGAATTAAAATTCTCCTTATAATTCTTTATAAAGTAAACATTTGACAGTTCTCACAAGAAAGAAGTTTTCCCTTCTATCAGTCTATGTTCTCCATAGTTTACCTCCTAGAGCAAAAGTTAAACTATGCAATTTTTCCCTGAATCCATAGAGAGAAGCGCTTCATAGAGTGACAGTTATAATTGTAGGTCCTGACTTCCGTGTTGTTAGACATTATGAGTTTCTCTGGCTTCTGTAGGAAAGGCTTTGAAACAGTTATTACGCAGTTTACGTAGCACTTTAAATTTAATCTGTGAGCCGGTTTTTTAAAAAAAGCAAATAGTAGTATATTCTTCTTGAGGCCACTTTTTTGGGGGGGTGGGGGAGGGGGGAATTATCTTTAAAGAATGATGATACAATCCTCATGTAATTCCTAGAGGAGAATCCTCAAAACCAAATCTGGTGACTTGGAGTGATGACCGTAACTCTATCTAATCTCCTTTCTTCTCAAGCTTTGTCATCCCATGCATTGTCTTTTTAAAGGAGACACACCTATATGCAGGTCAGTCTAATCAAATCAGACAGCAATAACCAAAACAACTGGACAAGTGGCCTTTCCATTGTCTGTTTAATGGTATTACGTCACAGTGTCCAAACACCCTTGAGAATCTTCCACCCTAAGGCTAGGAACTAGGATAAAAATTCAGTTTGACCCAATGTTTAGTTTTTCCAGTAAGAAATATACAACTTGAATCCAGTGTAAAATCGTGTGTCTTTTTGTTTGCAGGATTGCTAACACCGTGAATAATCTACAAAAGGAATTAGATTTAAATAAAAGTTAAATGGCACCATTTTAAGCAAATTAGAATTTTTCATAATTTAGTGCCCTTAAGTTGGCAGAAATGCTGTATTATATTTGTCTTCCACACAGAACCTTCTGATTGATGAGAGAAAATAATTGCTTCTTAGTCTCTGTTCTGATTAAATTTGAGTACTGTACTTCAGCTTGAACTTAAAATATACCTTACTCCCCCAGCACAACATTGACCTTGTTTTCGTGAACAATTCTCAGTTCTGAAAAAAGACATGTAATGATTTATATATTTGGTTTTAAAATATTTCTATTTTAAATTATAATATTTTGGCATGTGTAAAAGTTAAAGAGAAAAACACATTTATCTGTAGTACAAATCATACGCCAATAGTGATTGTCCACTTTTCATTGAATAAAAGGAAAAGGAGTCTTTCTTTCTCGAAACAAGTTTTAGGATCTATACGCATAGTATTATGGAGCCTAAGGGTGCCCAGTAGTAACATGAAATTACTTGGATCATCCAACAATGTTTAAAAAATAAATCCCTCCCTCCCTGCCTGCCACCCTTATATTGCAGTCTGCCGTCTTACACACACACACCAGCATAAAGGTTTTAATTTCTTTTGGTGTGAGATGTAGTTGATAAAGAAAATGTGACTCATTTTTAAAAAATCTAGCACTTATTAAGATAAAAATGATGCATAGGAATTGTTAGGAGATAAGACAAAAGAAGGGGTGAACTTGAGCTCAGTAGTTAGGATTAATCTAAATACTGTACTTGAATAATCAAATAGGATCATGCTTTCGGATATTAAATGAATGATACTTGATTTAAATTGATCTTTTTTCTTTTAATATTTTCTTTTGTTTTTTTTTTTTTTTGCTTTTTGGCAGGGCAGTTGAGGTTAAATGACTTGCCCAAGGTCACACAGCTAGTACATGTGTCAAGTGTCTGAGGCCGGATTTGAACTCAGGTCCTCCTGACTCCAGGGCCAGTGCTGTACTCACTGCGCCACCCAGCTGCCCCAATCTTTTTTTCTTTTTTGACCAGGGTGGGTGGGGGGGGAACCTGTTTGATTGCGCCATCTCTAGATGGAACTCTAAAAGAGTGGTTTTATTTATGAGAACTGACTGAGATACTGACTCAGATGTATTTATTTGTGGAATTTCAGGGATGCTTCCTACGGTAATTGCACTTTCTACATAACACTGCTCGACTGTTTTCAGGCAGTACATAAGGTAAGTGAACCAAGCGACGCCGCTTTGCAGGGCTGCATCGGGTTGCCAGTCCAGCATCATCACGGGCTCACCAGCTCGTGTCTCTGGAGAGGTTGCTGTGATTTCACATGCATTCTAGATTCTGAGGAATGGGGGCGGGGGTGAATGTAGGGTAGGGTTTTCATGTTGATGTTAAGCTTAGTGCTATTTAAGTAGTAGTAGGTGTCCTGACTTTATACCGATGCCTTCTGTTTTTATATCAACAGTTATTTCAGGATTTCCTCCATTTAAAAGTCTTCCATAATGAAACCATTTGGTCTAAATACCTCTTTTCATGTCTAACCCAGCAGAGCTTATTTATAATATACAAACCACCAGTGTTACGTACAGAAAGGACACAATTCCACTTTGCATTTAGCTCCATTGTCCACCCAGTTTGTCAGCTGTCTGTCTTGGTCTCTGAGAGGTCAAGTGGTGCCTGGGATAATTCTGTGAAAACTGCAGACTTGACCCGGATAGCAGCAGTGGTTAGGGGCGTGGCAGTTTTAGACTGACGGTGGTATAGGGAGTTGGAATATTTTCAAGTGTTAAAAGTTTCAGATGCTACACATAGCTTGATCATAAAGCCTTTTACATAAGAAAAAAATGGGTAACTTTGTAATTACTTCCATATCAGTGTAAAACTTTATTGTTAAATGAGACACTGTTAGAAGACAGACTGTTAAATTGCTCGACTTTCTCATCTTTCTATGACTTTTTAAAGTCTAATGTTCTTATAAAAATACC
Source organism: Trichosurus vulpecula (assembly GCF_011100635.1). Taxonomy (NCBI): domain Eukaryota; kingdom Metazoa; phylum Chordata; class Mammalia; order Diprotodontia; family Phalangeridae; genus Trichosurus; species Trichosurus vulpecula. The sequence goes on from NC_050573.1 coordinate 565,788,195, forward strand.
ATTACACAGAAAAACCTCTAACAAAATTTTTTTCAACTGTTTCTAAGTTATATATCCCCTTTGAGCTACAGATCTCACTACTGAGTTTATATCCTAAAGAAGTTAATGACCGCAAGAGTGGGTTCACATTAGAGCACCGGCCCTGGAATCGGGAGGATTCCTGGTTCAAATCCGGCCTCAGACACTTGACACTTACTAGCTGTGTGGCTTTGGACGAGTCACTTAACTCCAGTTGCCTTCCCTTCTCCCTCCAAAAAACACAACCAAACAAAAGAGTGGAGTCACATGATTACAGATATTAATAGCAGCACCGTTTATGATAAAAAGCTGGAAATAACGTGTGCCCAACAGTAGGAGCGGCTGAATAGACTGGCGTGTGAATGTTAAAGAAGGATAGATTGGAGGCATTCGGATACAGAAAGACACAAACTGAGGCAAAGTGGGCAGAACGGTATGTTCAGTTGCTACAGCAATGCAAGAAAAGGCAGCAAAATTAGTCTGTTTCAGAAGTTCAAGAAATAGAAACGTCGCCCCAGATTCCTTCAGTCCTAGTGTTTGAGGATCTCTTGAGAGATGTAAACTACCAGTACTCCACGCAAAAGGACGCAGAGACTGGATGTGCCAGCCGCCTCCACTGGCCACTGAATTCCTCATCTCTGTCTCTTATGGTCCCGGAGAGGCAAAGCGGCACGTGTATGGTTTTAGGAAAACCTGCCCCTAGAAACTTTATTTTAGACCCGAGTGGCTGCAGGAGTCAGGAGAAGTAAGTACTGTGTTATACTCAGGACAGCGTAGAGAACTGGGGGCTTTTTTCAAACGTTCCTGGGGACCCCCAAGCACTTTTTTGAATGTCCCAACAGTGAATATGCTTCATAAGGGGTTAGTGGAGTTCCTTTGTTTCTGTCTGTCTGTCCCCTCATACATCTCAAGTAAAATAGCATAGATCCTGTTGGTGTACCATATTGTCAAAGTTAAAAAACTTTCTTTCCTTAGGTTTTAACTTTTCAGGGAATTGTACTTCATGAGAAAGTATGTTCAGGTGTTTGGGAAAATGTCTGTTCTAGCAATACCAAATGTATCAAAATGTGTGTGTTTGTGTGTGTGTGTGTGTGTACACACACGTGTACACATTCTTTCAAGCCCCCAGCTCAAAGTCAGAGTCCATTCTTTTCAAACACTTTTCAAACACAAAAAATAAATTCTTGTACAAAAAAAGAATTTGTTTAGGCAGTTAAGCTATTTTAATATGACTCAGTTCTTTTTAAATTCCCACCGATTTTGGCATGTGTGTTGTCAGCTTGTTGAACTTGTAATTAAAGGGCCATCAGGGCCATGAGAAATCCATATTAAAATAAGTTATGTTAGTACTATACAGCATCTTAATAGTTGGAATGGCATTTACGTTTTGATAGTGAATAGCCTGTGGTTAATTTGTCCCTGTACCAAAAAACACAACTTTATAAGAATCTTAATGTGGATTTCTCAATATTCAGAGAGAAGAGCAATTAGTTGTTTTTTTTCCATTAAGAGAAGGTAATCCCCATATAGAGATTTTTAAAGTTATAGAATTGTCAAATCCAGGGACTGGTTGCTTCCATATTACCTGAAGGTCCAGATGGGTGCATTATGCTGGCAATCTTTAATATACATTTAGGGAGTATCTTGATCTGGCCTCAGCCTGAAGCAAAAGGCTGAGTTTAAAATAGCTTGGATGAAAGCCAGAGAATGTGTCTCCTCCTAATTGCAGCTGCAGACAGCAGAAAGGAGTTACAATTCTTGGCACACCCTAACACACCAGAGGATGTGCTGCTTCTGTTAGAACAGCCAAGCCAGCATATGTTCCAATCCAAGCTTACCTGTCCAAAAAGCAAATTTTGGGCAACTTTTTAGGGACACCTCAATTCTATACATTAAGGGTACTTATATTTAGTAAATTAATAGAAAGGAATTTGACAAGGATATGGTCTCAGAATTTGAGCTTAGAGAAATACAGAATAGTAGAATTGAGCAGGGGGAAGTTTTTCAGTTTATTAAGACATACATATATATACACATATATTTCAATATTTTGACTCTCAAAATTGGCTCATATTCAGGTATTGGTAACTGAACTTTTTGTTAAATTGGTATTTTACTTTGTGCATTTAAAAATCATAATCCTGAGAAGGGGTCCCTAGACTTCACCATACTGCTAGAGGAATCCATGATGCAAAAAAGGTTGTAGGTTGCACCTTTATAAGTCCTTTATGTCGATAGAAATGCTTGTGCAAGTGCTGGCAATGTTTAACTCATCTTCTTTCTAGAAAGTAAATCCTAGATTTCTCATTTCACTCCATTAGTGTGTCTGGCTGTGGTTCAGACAGAGGATAGAGGACAGGATGTCCATCTACATGAAGAGGAGCATCTTCTCCTATTTTTAATATTAATGTTGATTCTTTTCAGTACCCAAAACATTTGGCTTTTTAATTCAAGTATTTCAAAAATGAAAACGTATGAAATACATAGTGCAGCTTCAGGTGTTATTTCACAGTCTGTAAATTTCATTCAAGGGAGTATTAAGGAGTGTTACTGGAGGTTTAACTTCCCAATCCTTTTTTTTTTTTTAAACACATGAGGATATTATTAACCTACATGGTCTTGGTAGGTCAGAGTCACTAACATGGGGGCTAACTAGATTTACATTAATGGCACAAATTTTTAAAATGAAAATATAGATCAAATAAAGTATAAGAAAAACTGAGGCAATTAGGCATCGCTGTGCTATAATAAATTCTGAGGAAGGTTGGTGTAAAGGATCGAGAGCTAGCCTTAAAGCCAGAAAAAACAGTCAAGTCATGACTGACACACTGGCCGTGTGACCCTTATTTAATCTCGGTTCTCCAGGCCACTCTTTAAAAACCTGCACAGAGAGCTTCCTCGCCTGGGAATTTCTTATATTGGTTAAGTCACAGGTCCACTCTCCATCCCTGTGATAAATACGTACTGTCATAACAAAGATTCCTTATGATGAAGGCATTTCAGGAAGCTACAGCTCACTTATTTTGAGTTATGTTTAATAGAATGGGATTATGCATCTGTTGAGAACATCTTACATTTGCTGTACAGGAATAGATCTCTATTTGCCATTTTAAAAGTTTTTTTTTTTTTAATTTTAGGCAGTCCAGTATGGCTTCCTAAATTTTGAAAAATTTGACCTTGATGATTACGAGCATTATGAAGTAAGTCTACATGGTTTTTCTAATCCATTTCATATTTATATGTGTGCTGTAGTCGTAATGACTCCGAAAAGCTATTCGTTTCCATTATTACGCATTTGTGTTTATCTTGTTTGAAAATTGGGAGAGAGGGAAGGAAGAAGTATAACATTTCCACATAACAATTACAAATGGCAATATCCATGATCTCAGGGGTCTTTTCCTTTACAAAAATTCAATATATGGAAATCCAGTCATGTTAATTGGGAGTTGATTTTATTTCTGTCACAAAAAATGATTCTTATCCAAAAATAAATAGTATTCCTTTGAAGCACATTTGAGATGGTACATTGAAATGTTTACATGCAGATTCAAAATTAAAGAGAGTTTGGCCATAGGCTTATGTAAAGCAGGCACTAAAGGTTATGGTTGTCACATTGAAACCGATAAGAATTTGAAATTGAGATAAAACATGTGTAAGGATTCTTGAATTGCCACCTGAGCTTTAACTCTAGAAGTCAGAATAACCAATGTAGTTATTATGTACAATTGTGCATTATAGTTAGTTATCTGTGTCTCTGTCTTATCCGAAGGCTCCACCTGTTTCCCTCCAGCAGTGTTCTGCTATCAGAGACCTTCAGTAGAATTGAATTTCAGAGGACAGATAAGATGGAGATTGTTTATCCTCGTTGGGGACTGTGAAGTGTGGAATCAATCAACATGCATTTATTAAGTATCTACTGTGTGCCAAGCACTGTGCTGAGAATGTGCAGTGACACACACAGAGCCAGTGTGAGGGGTGTGATGACATGAAGATGACTTAAAGAGTCCCCAGAGCTGAATTAGAGCCAAGCTTCTGAAGTTGCTTGACCCATCATCTTAAACGATAGCTGTCAAATTTGTTGCAGAGTCAGTAATTATTGTAGCACTTAGTAATATGAAAATAAGAGTTGTGCTTATCTTTTCCTTCTTCCGCATACTCTGTCCTCCTTTTCCTAGCACTGACCATTCTTCCAGATACCCAGGCTCCTAATCTTAGAAATCTTTAACTTCTGTTCTCTTTCTATAATCAAGTCTGTTGAAAAATCCAGTTGATTTTCTATCCGAATATCCCAAGTATCTTCCTCCCACCCCCCTTCCAGTGCTGCTGATGCTACTAGCAGGGTTCAGACTCTGATTACTTTTTTTTTTTTTTTTAGTGACCTCAGAACCATTCTTCCTCCTCCCAGTGAAGCTACATCCTGGCTCTGAGACTGTTTTCCTAGAGAACAGTTCTGATCACTCCCCTATTACAGCGTTAGCTCTGAAATTTACCTTTTCTTGAAAAATGTCCCTCATGTTTCCTAGTTGGTTGTTTGCCTTTCTCAGCAAGGTGGAATTGAGTGCATGTCCTTACAAGACCTCTACAAGAATGTAATATATGTATGTAATGTAGCTGACTTTCTGGAAAATTAACTGGAGAATCAGAAGTTTAAGTAGCCATCTTCCATGTGGTTTTCTTACTCTTCAAAAAATAATGATCTTGTTTCACTGCTAATATCAGTGTCCTTAGATTCATTGGCACTATCATGAAGTTTGAGATTTTCCGCATCACTAACACAGTGAATCACAGGTACCTTCTTGGCAGCTCATATCCACTTACTTACATCAAATTTATTCATGAGATTTGAAGAATGTTCTTCATGGTTTGGAGAATTTGTACTAAGGTGTTTTAGGAAAAACCCAAAGCAGACCAATTCTTTATTGTCATGGTAAGAAAATGATATTTTGGCAGTCTCGACACCCAAACGACAATTTTCTTTCATCTCTGTCTTGTGTGGTGCAAACACAGTGAATTTGGAATCTAAGGATGTCTGCTCAGATCCATCTCTGCCATCTGTGTAGCCTTGCGTAAATCACTTAACTCCTGAATCAGTTTTCTCATCTCTAAAATAAGGAAGTTGAATTAAATGATGTCTTAAGATGCCCTTCCAGTTCTAAACCCTGTGATCTTAATCATTAAGTTGAAGCTGAATTCCAAACCAAACAAAATTTTAAAATTGCATTATAACAAAATTGAAGGTTCTGTATTTATACATAATGGAACGACCTGATGAAATTCCTTATTGTACTAAGGTACATTAATCTGAATCACATCCTGATTAGTAGACCAAATCAGCACATTATTGTCATGAAGGAGTGAAAATACTGAATTCAATAAACATTTACTGAGTATTATTATGAGGAACTGTGCTAAGTGCTATAGAGAAGATGAAGATGAAAACCTAATCCTTCCCATTAAAGAGCTTGTGTTCTGGTTTCCATTAAAGAGCTTATGTTGTGGTCTAAAAAAATAACTAATCCACTTGGTATTTTCTATATAAACATTGCATCTCCAGCTTCCTTGGCTTTACAGAGGCCATTCCCTTTGCCACTTCATCCTTTTTACTGTCATCTCTAGAATTCCTACCTCCATTTAAGGTTCAGCTCCCATGCTGCCTCCTACAGACATCTTTTCTAATTCTCTCAATTGTTGGTGCGCTTCCCCTCTCCTCTCTCAAATTACCTTGTACTAATTAACCGCAAAGCTGTTATTCTCCCTTCTCCCCCTTTAAGTAGAATGTAAGCTTTTTGAGGATGGCTGCTGTTTTAAATTTTGCCCCATTGCCTAGCAAAGTGCTTGGCATATAGTAGTTACTTAATAAGTGCTTGCTGAATTGAATTAAAAACAGGTGCTATCATTGAGTGGCATATGAGAGGTTTAAGCAAAGTTCACTAAAAACATGGAGGAATAAATGATGATTTCCTGATTTTTTTTTTATTTTTGAGGGGGGAGAGAGATATCAAGGAAGGCTTCGTGGAAGAGATAGCCTTTGAACTAACTGTAGTTCTGTTGATCATGATGACCATTATTAAAGCAGCCAAATGTATGTAGCTAGAAACCAGGGACTTGAATAACTGAGGTCCCATTACTTGAAATAGTTTAGAGATAAGTAGATTAGAGAGCCAGCCTTAGAGTCAGGAAGACCTGAGTTCAAATCCTACCTCTTACACATAAGTGGCTGAGAAGATGGCAACCAGTATTAACAGACAGAATTTCTTCACTGGGGGGGGGGCGGTGCCTACAGTAGTAAAACCACAGATCCCGTCACTATCCCTACATACAGTTCCTTTTTTAATTCCTTAGAAGACTTACTCAAACTAATCAAATTAAAGATTAATTATCCTAGTTCTTACTTAGGAAAGCTCTTTGAGTCAGTGGAATTTAATTAAGGCAAGAATAACAAACCAGTTTAGTATTAGTAGCTAGAATTTACATAGTGTTTTCAAGTTTTCAAAGTGCTTTTCAGATATTGTATCATTTTGTCCTCACAGCAACCCTAGCACAGGTAGGTGTTACTATCACCATTTTACACATGAAGGAACTGAGGCTAAGGGAAGTAGAATGACTTGTCCAGGGTCACACAGCTAATATAAGGGGCTAAGGTTGAATTTGAGTATATGTCTTCCTGCTTCAGATCCAGTACTCTATTCATTGTGCCAAGTATTTTTCTAAATGGTTCTTCTTAGAAAAATGTGATCTCCTATTCATTGGCATCAGTTCAGTTAGTATTCCAAGGATATGAGAGGTAGAGTGGAGCAGTGAATAAAGGGCCACCCTGAGAGTCAGAAGAACTTGGAATGAAGTCCCGCTTCTGAGACATACTGGTTATGTAACTCTGGGCAAATGACTGAACCCCTTAGTGCCTAACACAGCTCTCTGAGATTCTGAGTGGCATAACAGGTATGGAGCTGCTTTGGTAGAAAGGGAGTTTTCTTACCAGAAATTACTTATCTTATACCAGCGATCTCAAAGGTAAAAGTGTTCCAAAGACAAAGTTTTCTTTGATTTGAAATGTTTCAAAGAGATGTTTTGTGAGATGCTGGGTAAATCACTTCAAAGTTTCCTCAACCATAAAATGAGAGTTGAATTAGATGACCTTTAGTGTCTCTTGAAACTGTAAATCTAAGATCCATTGACCAAACTAAAGAATCCTGATAACTCTCACATGTATGGATGAAATCACTTGGCAAATTGGAAATATATTTGTTAGGCAGAATTTTAGTTTCTTGTTTCATGATCATTAACTGAGCAAAGTCATCCCAAGAACATTTAAGGATGAACAAAAGAGGACAAATAGAAAAAAAAATGGAAAAGATCTGTAAAGATTTCTTTTTAATAATTTATTTTCCCCTTCAAAAATAGCAGAACTTCCATACTGACTCTTAGCATTACATTCCTAGATTTGCTTTCAGACGAGGTAGAAATAACACAAAAGTGAACAAAGTCAAGGAAATCTGTCGGATTTGATCATAGAGGAAATCAGTGCTGTAGGAAGCACAATTGTGGGACACGGATAGATCCATTCCCATGGTATCTGAAAAGGGGGCAGATACAAATGGCATGAAAAAAAAACTTAATACCTCATTAATATTTTAATTTTAATATTTTGAATATTAAATATTTAGATAATTCAAATAATTATATATTCAATTTAAATATTAAAATAAATATTTTAAAAGACCAATCCACCTATATGCACACTATATATGTATGTGTGCATGTGTGTGTATGTATGTGTGTTTGGATATGTATGTATAGTTATATGTATGTATATGTATATTTATAAGAAAGTAATCTGTACACCCTTTGAAGGCATCTTCAATGAGAGTATCAGTAAGCAACATATAGGCTTTTTCACACCTCCATACCATGTAGAGAATATAAGGTCACACTACATTTATTTGTTTGTTTATTATAAAATAGCATTTTCTTCTGCTAAGCATTACCTTGAAGAATATTTTTCCAAGAAGTATCCCTGTATCAATGTATAAAAAAGTCAAAATTTCTTGACAGCTATAATAACAGACATAACCTTGTTCAACCCTCTAATCATAAATATGAGGCTAGGGGATGGTAGGTGGCGCAGTAGAAGGACCTGAATTTGAATCCAGCCTCAAACACTTTCTAGCTGTGCAGCTCTGGACAAGTCACTTAACCTTTCTTTGCCTCAGTTTCCTCATTTATAAAATAGAGATAATAGTAGTACCTATCTCCCATAGTTGTTAAGAGGTCCAAATGAGATGGTATTTGTAAGGTTCTTAGTACAATATCTGGCACACAGTAGGCATTTAATAAATGCTTGTTTCCTTCCTTTTTTCCTACTCACCAAAAGTGCGTTCCACTGTCATGGAGGAAGCCCAGGTCAGTGTCCAAGTTAAAACATGATTCGTGTAGATCAGGGGTTCTTAACCTGTGGTTTGTTAAGTTGGATTATTAATACTTATTGAATATTAATATTCAACATAATTGGTTTCCTTTGTAATCCTATGTAATTTTATTTTATTTATGCACTTAAAAATAATGTTCTGAGAAGGGGTCCATAAGCTCTACCAGATGGCCAAGAGGGGTCCATGGCATGCAGAAAAAGGTTACAAACCACTGCTATAGATGGTGAGGTCCTCCAGATACTCCTCTTTGCAGATGGCTTCATCTCATTTATATCAAGTGGCATACTGTATAGAGCACTGGACTTGGAGTCAGGAAGACCTGAATTTTAAACCCTACCTAAGACATTTAACTTCTCTGGGTCTCAGTTCCCTCATTTTACAGATGAGGGGATCATAGTAGAACCAACCCCACTGTTGTCATGAGAATCAAATAAGAGAATGTGTAGAGCACCTGCAATCCTAAAAGTGCTGCATAAATGCTTATTATTATCATAATCATTAAACATTGATAGACTTTCTGGAAAAAATGTGCTAACTCAAGAGTTTGGTCTAACTATTCACGCAAGAAAAACCAAGTAGATGAAACATGCCTATTTAGATTACAACATACTGTTAAATGGATAAACTATAGAGAGTTCATCCATTTGTGTGTGTGTGCATGCATATATATATATATATATATATATATATGCGTATATCTCAACAGACAATGTAAATGGACAATGAATTGAGTCTTGAGTAAATCAGGAGAAGGAAAATTAACTTGATTGCCTTTAGGAATCTCTTTTAATAACCCCAAACACCAACTTCTTTAATATTAAAATCCTGCTGGTATTGTATGAGTGTGACTCATGGAACATTCCACTCTGAAAAAATAAAAATAAGTATAACTCTGAGGACTATGAAGAGATACATGGTGGCCATGAGCAGGCTGCCATACATCCCAAACAATATACTAAGGATGCCATCAGGGAAATATATGATGAAAAAAGATATACTGGGCATGTGGTAAAATTCAGTAGTGACCAGCAATCAGCTTATTGATACCCTCCCAGTACCAGTAGGAAGTGAGGCACGTTAGGTGAGCTCCCTTTGGTAAACTTAGGGTAGGATCTATGCAAGAGTCCCATGATGTGGATGACTTGCTGTCTGATTAGAAAGAATGTCTAAGTTGATGAGATAGCAGATCCATTTTAATATTTGTTATTTCAGTCATTTCACAGTTACTTCACAGGCTTTTGTAAATGTTACAACCAAGTTTCTAAAAATGTAGAAGGAAGGAAAAGTGTTGACAGTAAACGTGTGTATTCCTCTGTTCACAGAAAGCGGAAAATGGAGATTTAAACTGGATAATCCCAGGCCGATTTATTGCCTTCTGTGGCCCTCACCCAAGAAGCCGACTTGAAAGTGGTATGCCAGAAAATGGAAAGAAATCTTGAGAAGTTGAATGAGCACATTGTGCTTTTCTGTGTGTGTGTGTTGTTCAGGGGAAATAGAAATCTGAACTAAACCCTGAGCTTAGTTACATAAGCTACATTTTGGAAATCAGTCATTTGAGTCTGACTTTCTTGTTTTATAATGATAACTCATTTTTAATTCAGTTATCTAAAAAAAAGTCTTAAGTCAGTGGGTAGAGTGTTAGACTTGGAGTCAGGAAGACCTGATGTCAGATTCCACCTCAAAAGATTCACTAGCTGTATGACCCTTCACTTCTTTGGGCCGGTTTCGTCATCTGTAAAATGACCTGTGAGGTCCAGCTCTAAATTTACAGGCAGTGGAGAATGAGTTGGAAAGGAGTAGGGCATGAAAGAAAGGGAGGGGTGGGGGGAGAGAAGAAGGGAGAGAGAAAGAGGGAGATCTTTTGATATCTCTACTTGTTTCTACTGTCAAAAAGCATTCTAGAAGGCAGTCCCTGTTCATATGTGTTCTTTTTATTCCCCGCAGGTTACCACTATCATACGCCCGAAGCCTATGTTCCGTATTTTAAAAGGCACAATGTCACCACCATTATCAGACTCAACAAAAAAGCCTACGATGCGAGGAGATTCACAGAGGCTGGCTTTGACCATCATGAGCTTTTTTTTGCTGACGGCAGCATACCTAGTGACGCCATAGTAAAAGAATTTCTGAACATCTGTGAAAATGCTGAGGGTGTGATTGCAGTGCATTGCAAAGGTATGTTTATGTTGCTGATGAACAGTGCCTATCAGTGCTCTGAATTCAGCAAGCAGTAGACGGCAAGTTCCCTGAGGATTGGGACTCTTTATGGCCCAGGTCTAGCTGATCAATAGTTTGGATTTTTGGCAGGTGTCCAGACCTGTGATTTCATTGGCATAAGGAGCTCGCTCTAATAGTAAAAGTCAGACCTCTTGGAAAAATCCAAACCCATCACTTATATCCTTGATTCCTCTCTTTTGCTATCCGTTGCCCCAGCTATTATCCTCTCCCTCCCGCCCTCCCTCCCTCCCTCTCTCTTTCTCCCCCTCCCTCTCTTCCTCTCTTTCTCTTCCTTCTCTCTCTCTCTCTCTCTCTCTCTCTCTTTCTTTTTCTCTCCCCCCTCCCTCTCCCTCTCTTTCTCTTTCCCCGCCCCCTTTTTCTCTCCCTCCCGTCTCTCTCTCTCTGTCCCTCCCTCCCTTTCTCTCCCTCTCTCTCTCCTTCCCTTCCTCCCCCCTCCCCCATCTTTGATCTTCCTCTCTCTTCTGGTTCATTCTCCGGTGCCTTCACATTTCAGTTTTTTTCCTGCTCTGACTTTGACAAACATGAACATTTCCCCACACAAAGTAAAACAGGAGAATTGTAGAAGATCACGTCTGGAAAGTGTTTTTCAAACCATAAAGCACTATCTAAATGTTGTTATTCTACAAATATCTGCTAAATAGAACGTGGCATTTTAAAAAATCTATAATAAATTCAGTGCATTCGCTCTAAAGCTTCTTGCTTATCCACGCCTGTTTCAGTTTCTCTTTCCTGCATTTAGAACATTTGTCACTAATGCTATTTTTTCCTTTCTTGTTTTTTGGCCACTCTGTGGCTAGGTCCCCCGTTTCCCTGCCCCACCTCTCCATTCAGAACAGGTATACACGTGGTCCATGTCTGACAGTGTATGGGCAGGGCTCCTGTATTCTCGCGCCTCTCTGTGAGCATGCGAGAAGCGTGCTTCATCATCATTCTCCCACTAAGTGTGAGGCTCTAGGAGACTGACTGGGCAGGGTCATGGGCATCTACTTCGTTTGGTCTCTGGGGAAGCAGAGCAGGTATGCTGGGCTATGTGCCAGGATGGAAAGATATTCAGGCGCAGACCTGTGATTCAGTTTGGATCCCTCCGGTGGGAACATAGAGGCCATTACTGAGCGAGTGCTTTGAGGATTAACGTTTTCTGGTCTTAATTCTTAATAATTTTAAGTTAAGAGATTTCTCTCTTATTTGACCTGTTGATTCAGCTGTAGTCCTATAATTGTGTCTGGTATCTAGTACCTTTATTTGGAGAGTTAAAGGATCACAAGAAAGTGTAATCTTGCTAGTCACGTGACTAGGAAGCTCTAATTATTGCTTTTAAAGAGCAGAAAGCAAGGAATATTTCATGTGAAAAATATCAGTGCTTTATGTCAGTGACAGCGGTTATTGGAATAAGTAGTAGAGCTTCTTTAGTCTTAAAAGCTGTTCCCCGGGCTTGACTCTCAGCCTGTCTCTTTCCTCTTCCAGATTTCTAGGCATTGGTAATATCTAACAGAACTAAGCCAAAATGTCATACTTTACCAGCTCTTTTCCCGTGGTATAACCCATGATGAACGTTAGCCAAAACCATGAAGCTGCACTTTGTAAAAGTGAGTCCATCTAGTGTTGAAATTGTCCAACTTTCCCCATAAGTTGAAAAGGCTGTAAAACAATGCCCCATGAATCTTAGGCACCAGGTTGTCTTACAGATAGCCGCTTCATCATAAAACCTAGTGTTTTCATTATGTAATCTTGTCTAAATAAGCAACGGTGTGTTCCCATGAATGCATATCCAGAGTGGCAAGTCCATAGCTTATCATGGACATCTGGCTGAGGGAAGTTTTCAGAATTTTCGTCTGTCATTGTGCCTGATGAGCTCTCTGGACCCAGTCCAAAGGGAGAGGAGGAGCCAGAGGGTTATCTGGCCTTTTTTCTGCCCTCACCAGATGTGCTGTTAATTCCGTGAGGCTTTCCGGATAGTGAACACCAGGCTGTCTGATAGACCGTCAGTGTCCTTCGTTTGGATTGGGAACTGAGGATAGAAACCCTGAAAGCTGAAAAAAGTGAGGCACTTGATCCTAGGCACAGAGAGAGATAGCTAAACCACTTCCTGAGACCCCTATGTACAGCAGCTTTATAGGGGGTTTGACCACTGGCATTAATCCACGTATCACTGAAGCACAGTCTGCCGTTGGATTCACTGTTGCAAATGCTTCATCCTTCTGAATGCTGCAGTAACCCATTTCTTATTAACAAGCATGTCATCTTAATTAGCATAAGTGAAATGGATCAGGCAGGTGAGTGACACAGGGTAGAACGTGGACTGGAATTTGGAAGACCTGATTTCAAATCCTGCTTTGGACGTGTATTAGTTCCGTGATCCTGGGCAAGTCAGAGAGCCTCTGTGTGTCTCGGTTTCCTCAACTGCAAAGCACCTACCTTATATAAGATTGTTGTGAGGACCAGAGAACCGTCTTAAAACACTTTGCGAACCTTAAAGTGAATTTCTACAAAGTGCAAATCTATAGATGCTAGCTATTAATTACTTAATGAAATGGAGAGACCTCTTTTCCCAATAGTAATTACTCTTAATAAATATAAAGATATATTATTATTTTACAATTTTGTGACCATTGTCACAGCCTGATTTACCACAAACCATCAATATAACAAAGAATAGTTGATTCCTCTTCCTTATCTCCATAAGGTTTTTTTTTCCTAGTCATACCATAGTTTAATGTAGTTCCATCAGGGCAAATGTTTCTCCTCCTCTTCTTCCTATTTACCTTCAATTTTTCTTTAGCAATGACAGTAAACATCTTAGATTCCCTTTGTACAATTCCGTGTATAAACTTTTCTTGGTAAGATTGTTTCATAAAATAACACTGAGATAGTTCTCCCAAGAAAGACATCTGTTGTCGCCTTATTTCTATTGCATAGTTTTTATAGATCTTCATGTATCACGAGTAAAACAATACCTTTGTTCTGACTCTATAGGAAAAGCACTTTTACATAGAGCTAAGTTCTCAAATGACTCTATAATAAGACATTTCTTAGCTGTCAGTTTCTAAAGTGTCAGGACAAAACTGCTTTTCCCCCAATATTCTTTTTTGAGCTTTAGCTACAGTAATGTTTTCTCTAGCTTTTATGTAGGAGATTCAATTGAAACAAAGGTTACAAAAGCAAATTTGTAATATGCCTTTCTTGGAAAAAATCATCTTCCTTTCAATAGAAAAACCTATAGTTGGCTAATTGGTTTTTGTTTTTTTTTGTATTGCGTGAAGTTCACAAAACCATGTAGTATGTTTCTTTTCTTAGCCGGCCTTGGACGGACAGGCACCCTTATAGCCTGCTACATCATAAAGCATTATAGGATGACGGTTCCTGAAACCATTGCTTGGATCAGAATCTGTAGACCTGGCTCTGTGATTGGACCTCAGCAACATTTTTTGATGTCGTAAGTAAAACTCCACTAGTTTCGCTGTGTGTCATAGGGGTGACCCTTGGTTCTCAAAGGCTGTGACACTAAAGCGTAAGTCCTGGCAGATTCTGACAAGCAGAAAAGTTTTCTAGGGAGGAACGATAGGTCTGGGCTTTAAGGACCAGCCTGATTAAATTCAGGAGAGTCTGGTTGCCAGGTTTATGAATTTCTTGGTTATAACAGCGATCAGAGACCATATTGAAGGGGCTGCCATCAGATCCTTGAAGGGTTGAATAATACTAGCTAAGATTTACATAGTTCTTGCTGCGTGCCAGGTACCATGCTAAGTGCTTTCCGGTTATCTCATTTGATCGTCACAACAACCCTGAAAGGTAGGTGCTATTATTATCCCATATTACAGATGGGGAATCTGAGGTAAACAGAGGTTAAGCGACTTGCCCAGGTCACACAGTAAGTGTCTTGAGGCCGCAGTTGAACTCGGTTCTTCCTGACTTCAGGGCTGGTGGCGATCTATCCACTGTTCTGCCTAGCTGCTTCAGACTTAACTGCCTCAGAACCTGTCTTTCCTCTTCTATATTCCTGGGCGTATGTGTTTAATAGAACTACAAATTGAGAAGTCAGACCAAGAGCTATTGCGAAGTGGTCTTTTCCGTCTTCCAGAAAATTGATGGTAGGTATAATATTAGTTTTTGAAAGGGGGAGAAGTGGTAGACTAGGACTTCAAAGCATTGGCAGAGAAGAGTGTGAAACCATTGGCACATTTCTGGAAAAAGACATGACATTTCCCTTGTATAGGAAGCAGGCAAGCCTTTGGACAGAAGGAGACTATTACCGTAAGAAGTTAAGGGACCAGGAAAATGGAAGACACGCAGCTGCAGTCACAAAAATCCTAACAGGGGTCGATGACATTTCAATAAATGAAACCCAGTCCGAAGAAACGAAAGATTCTGAATCGGTAATCGCCTCGAAATCCTGCTGTTGTCTTTTGGTTAGATGTTTTTGTCGCTTGTTTTGCCGCTGCTCAGAGTCGTTTAGAGTGTGGAGAGATTGCAGGTGAAAATAAAGCCGAGTTGTGAGGGGTTATTGTCCACATTTTCTTTTCATTTTTTTATATCCCTCTTCAGATGCTTTTTCCCCCCTCCAAAAGCGTTGAGAGTTAGTCACAAAAAAGGTGGGTGACTGTTACGTTAAAGTCCTTTTCACACCTAGGCAAAGATTGAAACAGCAAAGAGGTATGTGAAATGGTTTTTCAGGCAGTCCTAATTATGTTTTTTCAGTATGTTTCCCCCCTCTCTATCTGCTAAGAAGCAGCTGGTTTAGTACAAAATAGAACTTGAGGTACAAGGAAGGGCTTCTGTTTGGTCATTTGTTTTGATTGGATGGGGTGGCCTTTGCACACATAAACAGTGTTAAGGTGCTTGGGGAACAAAAATGTTTTCTCTCATTTTCTCTTTATATATATATATATATATATATATATATATATATATATATATATATGTGTGTGTGTGTGTGTGTGTGTGTGTGTGTGTATACACATATGTATATATAAAATACACATGTATGTATATATGTATTTTGAATCCTACATCTTTAGTGTTGATGTATGTAATAATATCATTGTTGGGTTATAACGATCACAGCTTTTATATTATTGGAGACAATGCACAGATTTCTTAAACTTCCACCATTGGTTTTATTCTGAAGTGAGAAGATATTTTAAAAATTAAGCACGAATTTGAAATAGGCATTCATATTATGGCAGAAAGTAACTGTTAACTACTGGTCTGTGCTGCAGTTAAAGATGCAACTTTAAATCACTAGCTCAGTGTTTTTTTACTTACACAGTACAGTGATGATGAGGATGCAATAAACGGAATGACCCAAGGTGATAAGCTCCTTGCCCTGAAAAGCAGAAGACGGGCAAAATCAGCTACTTCAGTTCCTCTAACGTAAGTCTTTTTTTATTTTTTTGCATATGCAAAGTCCGCCTGTCTCTCTTTTTGGGCTTTTCCCCCAATGCCATTTTAAAGTTTCAGATATATCAATGCATTTTAAAAATGGTAGTAGATGTTGCCAATATCTCTCGACTCTGAAATGCTGTGCCTCATTTGTTTTGCTGTTTCCAGGGTGTTTCATTTTATGCCACAGGGCTTCACCAAGTTTTGTGAAACCCTGGATGACTGATTAATCTGGATCCACACCTCCTTTTAACTTTGTACAGATTGGTGTGTGTGCGTGTGTATGGCTGTGTGTGTGCGTGTGTGTGTGTGTGTGTGTGTGTATGGCTCTGTGTGTGTGTGTGTGTGTGTATGGCTCTGTGTGTGTGTGTGCGTGTGTATGGCTGTGTGCGTGTGTGTGTGTATGTGTGTGCGCGTGTGTATGTGTGTGTCCATGTGTGTGTGCGTGTGTATGGCTGTGTGTGTGCGTGCGTGTGTATGGCTCTGTGTGTGTGTGTGTGCGCGTATGGCTGTGTGTGTGTGTGTATGGCTGTGTGTGTGTGTGTGCGCGTGTGCGTGTGTATGGCTGTGTGTGTGTGTGCGTATGGCTGTGTGTGTGTGTGTGTGTGTGCGTGTGTATGGCTGTGTGTGTGTGTGTGTATGGCTCTGTGTGTGTGTGTATGGCTCTGTGTGTGTGTGCGTGTGTATGGCTGTGTGCGTGTGTGTGTGTGTATGTGTGTGCGTGTGTGTATGTGTGTGTCCATGTGTGTGTGCGTGTGTATGGCTGTGTGTGTGTGTGCGCGTGTGTATGGCTCTGTGTGTGTGTGTGTGTGTGTGTGTGTGTGCGCGTGTGTATGGCTGTGTGTGTGTGCGTGCGCGTGCGTGTGAAAGCCACAAAAAGACTACAGTCAGCTGAGACACAGAGTTGGCTTTCTTGCCTACGTATAGGGGAATAATGAACTGGACTAAACTTGGTGTGGAATCTTGCATACGCACACGAACGTTCTCTCAGAGAAGCCACATTCAGAGTCACCATCGGTAAGGGAAGGACAGGACTTTGGTGGTTGTATGGACTGACATTTTGCGCAAGCGTGTAAGCTGTGTCGTTTGGTGCTTCTGATGCAGCAGGAATGGTGGCTGAGCTCCGCCTCCCCAAAGCAACATAAGAGCGCAGTACCAGGTATTGCGCTTGCCTGGAAAGTAAAAGATGAACATAAGTGAGGTTCAGGTCTGGACATCCCAACCTTGTAGGCCGCCTCTGATCTTATTGGGGTCCTGCTGCTTCTTGGGTTGAGCTCTCCAGGCTAAGCAGTGACTGTTTGTGGTCACCGGAGAGTGGAGAGACGTGCAAGACCCTCAAGGGTGCCGAGAAACAGCCAGAAGAAAACCAGACGTACAAGCTGTCTATTGTAGTTTTTCCTTTTCCATCTTTAAGATCTCCGTAGCATTTTCTCTTCTTTTTCAAAGACTTCACATCAGCTAGCATAGATAACGATCGATCAGATTCTTGTTCATATTGGTTACATGTTTGTGCTCTACGCACTAGAGATTCTAAAGTAGAATTCCCCGTGAGACGTCTCTGCCTTTGCTGCTATCTTAAGGAACTGCCAGAAATATTTCACTCTCGTGCCATTCTATCAATGGTGGCGTGTAGACCTCAAGGGTAATCTTACCGAGTGAGGCTCCTGGGCAGCCATTGATGCTACAGCAAAACCTCAGTTAACCAGAATACTTATGGAGTTGGCGCATTTGGGGAATTAAATTTTCTGATTAATTCCTAGTTAGCACTAAGCCTCTTTCTTCTTTCAACTCTTAATGAAGACATTTTTAAATGTAAAAAATTATTCATTGCCTAGATAAGTATTTCTTTAACACTGCAGGGATTAATTTCTTTAGGGATCAATACTTAATTGGTATGAGTTCTTTCTCCACTGATACCAATGGCAGCCTCTCTCTAAAATACTAGACAGTCCTTGAGAGGTGCTGTGGCCAAAAATGCCCTCATCTTACCATCAGTCTGATGATGAATTTCCAAACATAGCTACTCTGGTCCTTAGATAATAGACATCTGGTCCCTCGCTAGGTCTGTACTCACATACTTTATAGCATAGTAGGGCTCCTCTCCCCCAAACTTGTGATTGGCTAATACAGGTTTTGAGAACCCCAAATCACCTCCACACTACAGTGGGGCATCTGAGGAGGATTTCAGTGGAGTATAAGGTATTCCATATGAAACAGAATTGAATCCTGGATGGTCTGTAAGGTCTCACAGTGCCTCATGTGGACCATTATTGGTCTCGGTCTTGATGGTACAGATGTGGGAAGAAGATGACGCTAAACAGAAGCTGTACTTATCCCAGGACATAGCCCACTTTTTAAAAATAAGTCTGTTAGAGGTTTTGAGATTTTCCCCTTTCTTTGTAAAGTCAAGTTCTGGCAAGGAGGGATAAGATCTGCTTAATAGAACATTCCAGTTAGGTACCAGTTAATCAGGATTTTATAACTGAGACCCTGAATTCATTTGTACTCATGTTTCCCTACAAGAGTTCAAACTGTCTAAAAGCACATAGGGTTTGAAATATTTACTTCCTTCTGTACCAAAGGCTGCAGGTGGAGACAGAAGACAGTCTTGTGATGGCAGAGCTGTGTGATGAAGTAAAAGAGGAGTCACTGAGTGAAAATAAAAACAAACTGTCTGAACATTATCAAAAGCCTTTATTTCTTATAGTCTTCTGTGGGGATTATGTATGGTCTGCAGCGGCCAGGTTCTTCTCAACTGAGTGTGTGTGTTGTTCCCTGTGCTCACGATGTAATGGAACATGTAGTGGGATAGCAGGAAACAAACAAACAAAAACAGAAGAAAAATATTGAACTAAGAACTCATTACTTTCCCTTTTGCCAGACTGACCATCTGTCTCCTTCTACACACCACCTGACCCTTACTTTATCTAGCTGTTCAAACCTCTCTTTTATTAACTCCCTATCCATACTTGCAAAATCCCTGTGTTATCAGTGGATCCCTAATTCAATTGTAGATATTAGATTAAGCTACTTCTTTTCATTTGGGGAAACTGAACCCAAACTGAAGTATACAGAGAAGATTGGAAATTCCTAAAAGTTAAGAACTGTGGCACTCTTTTTTTTCTTTGCTTTTTTGCATCTCCTACAAAAGCTGGCACAGTGTCCTTTGTGCAATAGCAATTCTCCAGATATTTGTTAAATGAATAAAGTTTTAGACCTGGTTTTCAGAGGGAAACAAAAAAGCAGAATTATAAAATACTCATAAGCCCTCGGTTGTTCTTTGCGAGTGTTCCACACCTCAGAATACCTAGGACAAATCTTGCTTTCTGTCTTCTTGCAACATTATAACCTCGCTTATTTAATTCCTTTATTTCTATTATAACCATCCCTTTGTTTTCTTACTCTGAGGATAGCCCCATTGGAATTGGGAGGAGGAAGGCCTGAGATGTCCTTTTTAACAATAAATTTTAGCTAGCAGAGAAGTCCCTTCAAACAAACAAACAAAATGGGCATCATTCTGCTGAGGCAGTGGAGAGCCCTGAATTGAGAATTGGATAAAGTTCATTCCTTCTGCCATTAACTAGACATACTATGGGCAAGTCTCTCAGTCTCTATGTTACTTTTATTTAGCCTATATTATTTTTGTTGGAGCCATTTGAATACACCGTGGGTTACCGAGAAATGGACCTTCCTGAGTTTCCAGACCGGTAGGTTGAGAGGCAGCACATTAGAAAAAAGCACCCAGATTCTGTGATTTGTGCTGTGTTGCTCTGGGCCTCAGTGTCTTTTTCTATAAATGAGGGGTTTTGCTAGAGGACTTCTGCAGTTCACCTCCAGGTCTGTGTGGAAATTGCCTCTGCTAGGACAAATTGCCAGGTAACCCTCCATGTCTGACTCTGTGCTGGGTGCTGGGGATACAGACAAAAACGTAACAGTTTCTCTCCGCAAAGAGCTCGTAGTCTATTGGGAAAGACAGCTTATACATCCGTAACTGTATGAAGAATAAGCGCAGAGTAATTTGGGGGGAAAGGGCCCTAACAACTGGGGGAACTAAGAAAGTCACCATGCAAAAGGTGACAGAGGATTGATGTATAGGATAAAGCCAGAAAGTAGGTAGAAACGTCCGAGAGCAGGGGTGGGGAACCTGCGGCCTCCTAGGTCCCTGAGTGGAACCTTTTGACTGACTCCTAGTCTTACAGAACAAATCTGTTTATTAAGGGGATTTGTTCTGTGAAGTTCCATAGGTTCCTCACTTCTGTCTTAGAGAGCTGTTGAAGCACTCAGAGATTAAGTGTCTTGCTCAGAATCACATAGCTAGTAAATGTCAGGCAGGATTTGAAATCCAGATCTTCCTTAATCCAGGTTCAGCCTTCTGTCCGTTACACAATGCTTCCTTCAGGTTGAAAACGCTCAGGCTCAAAAGAGGTCTTTAGCTTGTGCTAAAAACTGTTCAGTAGGAAAACATTTTTAAAGAAACAAAATTATATTAGATGGTCACAAGGGACCATAAACTAAGGAAAGCTAAAATGAAAATTTTGAAAAGGAAAATGTTTCCCTCATATCTTAATGTCTGAAATGTGTATGCGTGTATAATATTCCATGTTACTAATACATGCTATACGTCCCATTCTCATACACACACAAGACAGGAACTAAAAGCAGACGAACAGTATTTTGTCTGTGTGTGGTTTATGAAATCCGCCGCAGCTCCTCCAAGTGGATGGTAATCCTCATAGCCCGATAGTCACATTTTAAATGATCTGCCTTTCAGCGTCAGCGATGACCGTGTTGCCGCGATACCGCTCTAGAGTTGAGAGGGATGGTGAGGAAGGGAGTTAGACCCTGGAATTTCAGTTGTATAGCTATGACTGAAACTAGGATCAGAGTCATTATGATGTACAATTAGTGAACACAGTTAATTTTCCCAGTTAGAAACTCATTTTGACTGTCAAAAAGCAAAACAAAACCATGATATGTTCAAGTTGAAGGGCCAGTGGTATTCATTGACATTTCAGACCATTTGTCTCTCTCCTACATTGTGCTCTTTCTCTGACTTGGTTTTTTTTTTCCGTCTAACCTCTGGAAATTAGCCTGCTTCTCCTTTTTATGTTGGCTCCAAATAAAATGATAAAATTATTTTTTCATAAGAAATGTCAGAAACTCATTCAACTTCTTTTATTGCTTGCATTACTTTCCCCCTTACCCCAGATTTCCGTGGGGCTAGGATTCATATTCAGCTTACTTTTTTTGTTTTTGTTTTGGCTTCCCAATTTGAACGTTTGTTCTTTTCCTCCCCCACCCCTTTCTAGATGTATCCTAGCTGTGCTGACCTCTGCCCTATGTAGTATTGTCATCTGGTGGATTGTTTGTGACTGCATTCTTCCCATCCTGCTATTCTGTCTAGATGGTTTAAGAACCTAGTAACCATCAGGACCCTCTGACAGATAGCCGCTGTGTAAGTGTCCCATTCCATTTCTCTACTATTATGTCCAATATGTTTCTCATGATGCATGTGTTTATCCATATCCCCCCTCTCCTGGCTTTATTGTAAAGATTAATTTCATTTGCATTTTTTTTAAAGATTCTTTTGAATGTTGGTGAAAACTTCATGTCAACTGTTTGAAGGGGTTAATAACTTATAGGACATTTAAAAGATCCATCTTTTGGGTTTTGTCTTAGAAATAAAATATAAATAGATGAAATAAAAATATAAAAATGACAGTAATAATTTTTGTCTCATCCCATCAAATGAAGTTAGTTTTGATTTTCTTCTGTAGAATTTGTGTGTGCAATTTCTCTTAGAGAGCTTTTATTCTTTAGTTTACACACCTTTCTGGTTCAATAAGAAGAATTCTCTTGTTGATGTTTTATTAAATGGTGATTGGTGCCCTTCACCTTGCCTTTTAAAATCTGTTCTCCAGGCATTATGACAATTTAGTCTTCTGGCCACGCAGCAGCCTCAGCATTTCCCCTCTATTAAGTTTTAGTTGTTTTCTTTCCCCAGTCTAAATGTTCTATTTCCCTCATTTTGGGGAATTGCAGCAGGTACAGCTTCTTAACACTTTCTGTCAAACCAGAACAAGAAGGAAAGAAGATTCACAGGGGCAAGATTTATAGGGTTGTTTATGAGTGAAGATGACTGCTGCTTTCCTCCCCCCCCCCTCCCCCCGCCATCATCCTTCTCCCATATTTCCCTTAAAAGGCGGTTTTCACAAACATGTTCTGAAAGATGTATTATTGGAGTAAGCATTCACTTGGAAAATCAACTTGAGAAAGAAAGTCATGCAATGAAGAGTCAAGACTTCTTTTTTATAGAATGATTTGGGAAGAAAAAATAGCTAAGAATTTGTATCAGAGTCCTCAAAGTAACAGTAAAGAGAAGTTATCTCCTATTTTCTCGATATTCCTTCTCTAGGATTTCTGACTTGTCCCAACCTGGGCTTAATTTACAGGCTATCAAAGATTGCCAAGATCTTCCGCTCCACAGATGAAATAGAAGGCTGCTTCAGCCAACAGTAAAATCTGCTACTCGGTGGGCTCTTAGTATGGCTTTAAAGAACTGGAAATTCCACTTGAAATTCCAATTTTCAGAGTTTAAGATCTTGGAAATTCCATTTCTCTCCACTGATTTTTGAGAGGAAAAAAAACCCTCCCTTAGTGTTTTCTTGCTTATGACATTCTCCTGGATATATTGTTGCAGCTTAATTAATACACAGTTTTAAGATTATACTGCCTGTTACATTTTCTCTTCATTTTTTTCTTTCTGTGCTTAGCAGACTGTAAGATTTCAGAATATTCGCTAACTGTGCAAGGATTGGTTTTGTTGGAAAGAGGTGACAGAAAACTTCACTTTGAACATTTATCTCCACTAAAGAGGATGAGCATTTTATAGACATAGTGGCCTGTGTCAGCTGTCCTGTAGATAGAGAGATAGAGAGAATGAGCTGCAGTTTTTAAATTATTATTATCATAGAGACTTGATGAGGTCTAGAGTTCGTCTTGGAAGATCCTTCTCTTCACATCTTCTTGTCTTCTGTAACCATTCCTGGCTTTTGTTGTTTGATATTTCTAGACTAATTTTAAACTATCTAGAGTGTGTGTATTTTAGAATTCTCATCTGTATTTTGCAGACAACTGCAGTCTTTATTTTTATTTGATTTTGGAAGTGGGTGGGATATAAGCTGTTCTTCCCCGTAAGAGATGCAAGATAGTACAAGAAATACAGTATTATTGTCGGGTGTTCATCTCCATCGTCGGTCTTAATCTCCCTTCAGCAGTTCTTATTTGCGAAGCAAGAGGGGAAGCAGCACTGGGGTTGGGAGGCCGCAGTGCAGACACGAGGCTCTGGCCAAGTCGGAGTAACCTCTCAGAGGCGGATGACTGAAATGTGTACGGCATCATAAGGTTTGCAGGGCGCTCTCCTTACATTTGAACTTCACAAAGGCCTGCAGGGAGGCATCATAGGTACGTTGTACGGAGGAAGAAGATGAGAGTTTGAGTGATCGCGTGACTTCTCCAGGCTTACACAAAAGGGAAGCATCAGAGAGGGGTTTGAATAAGATTTTATTCCAAATCCGTCACTTTGTCTCTCTTCGTGGTTGTTTTGTAAACTTGGAAAATGCAGTGGGAGTTACCGTTTATAGAATGAGGACCTATTCTGCCTCTTACTGAGCCCTGTGGGCTGCCTTTGTTTTTTCTCTTTCTTATAAGGTATCTCTTTTCACATTTGTTTCCAACAGCTGCTTGCTTCGGGGATCATAACAGCGTGAGGGATCAACATTAGATTGCTTCGTTCTGTTATCTGTTGGCTCTGCAGCTCTGAAATAAACAGAAGACTGCCGCAGCTGTCTTCTCAGGCTCCTCGTGGCAGAGGAGGTTATTTGATTCCATCAGCAACAGAGCTGTTGTTTTCTGATAGGTATTTTTTTTTAAACAGCAAGCTGTGATCTGGCATGTTTAAAAATTAGGATGGGGGACTGAACTGGTGCTTATATTGGTAGAAGGAACCGTCATTTACCAATGCAGATTAGAATGTCCTCATGAGAGCAGTCGCAGAGCCAGGAGGTGGGTGTCAGAGGTGAGAATGAACCCAGACCCTCGTGGCTTTAAGGCCAGTTCTCTGTCGACTCTACCACATTGCAGAGATTGGGATGTCTTAAATAGGGAAATCATATATGTGACATGCATGGATTACCAATTTTTGAAGAATTTGAATAAAAGAAAATGCCTCTAAAACTATACTGACTATAACTTAATCTTTCTTTGATCCAGAGGGCAGGCACTTTAGGAACTTGCATTGCTTCAGTGTCTTCCTGAACATCGTTTATGGCTGTTCGGAAATTCCTGTTAGTTCAGTTCAGTTCAGTAGGACGGTAGATACACCGGGTCTTTCCATTCTGTGTTGTTCATACACGGGTGTCCTAAGGTGACCAGAACAGCCAGATGGATGAGGCCTTTAATTTCTCCCAGGGGAGGCGTACTTTCACATTAAATATTCAGTTTTGTGGCATGAAAGGCATTGAGTACTATGCCTTTCAGGGTGGCAAATTCATTAAAGTCTCGGACCTGACAGAGGCTCAGAGATATGAGAACCGGTGAGAAGAGAAGGGGATTGTAAATATAAGCCATGGAAAACGAAAATTTGATGGAAGATTTGACAGTAGAAGGGGAGAAAATGTATCTGCAAGTTACTGTATTTAATGAAGCAATGTCAGTGGCTTGATTTGAGGGATTTTGAGAGTAACAGGAAAACACTGTATTTCATCAAATTGTGTGCCTTATCAAAAAGTTACAATGCTCTGTGATAGGTGCTAGGAGGAAGATGGAATAAGACCCTGCCCTCCTGGGCTTTATAGACTAGTAAGGGAGTATCAACACATACACAGATAAATGTAGTTGAAAATGAAGCATAAGTGTGTCAGGACATAGTTTTCTGAAGGAGTAAAAGTCATTGCTAGTTGAGAGTATCAGAGAGGAGGCTTCTTGGAAGTGACATTTGGCTATAAAAGAT
Organism: Trichosurus vulpecula; assembly: GCF_011100635.1. NCBI lineage: Eukaryota > Metazoa > Chordata > Mammalia > Diprotodontia > Phalangeridae > Trichosurus > Trichosurus vulpecula. Next base: position 565,813,266 of record NC_050573.1, read on the forward strand.
GAATGGGCTTCCAATAGACCAGGATAGAAGGGGGTAAATAAGGGTTTCTATCCCAGGTATAATAGGGAACAGCATGAGCAAAGGTTGGGAGGCAAAAAAGAAAGTGCAGGAGGTATACAGGGACAGCAGCTCCTCTGGACCAGATCACATAAGGGGAGCAGTGTGAGGCTGGAAAAGCAAGGTGCCATCAGATTATGAAGGGTACTGAAAGTGAGACTGCAAAAGCGTTTGGATTTATTCAGCAGGCAGTAAGGAGTACAAGAGGGCTGTGATATCACCAGATCTATGCACAAGGAAGATGAGTCTTGGAGTGGTGGGAATGGATCAGAAGGGAAGAGAATGGGGAATTAAGAGGTTTATATCAAAGTTATGGTGTTGCCAGTAGAGAGGAGGGAGATGAGTACGCGAGAGATTGTAGAGATATAATTAATAGATGGGGAAGTTAAGGAGAAGGCTGAGCCACACATGACCCCGAGGAGACCTGATCTTGGTGTGTCTCATATCTCTCGCTTCATGGATCTACAGTAAATTCCAAAGACTGTGGCATTAAGCTGTGGATTTAATAAATGGCTTTTGACGATGACAAGTTCTGTGATGATGAAAAGTCATATAATGCAGTAAATTACCTAGTATTTAGCACACTGCCCGGCACATAGAAGGTGCTTAATAAATGTTTTATAAGTTGATTGGTTGGTTGAATTCACCAAATGAATTCACTCGTTGGTGGAAAATTTCCAACTTGAATTGCAAGGTCCATTCTCCCTAGCAAGGCAACGTGATCAAAAACCATTGTTACGTACTTTCCACATACTTGTATTATTACACATTTTCTTACTTTACATAGGCAGGTGAGTGAATGGATGAGTAATCTTTCTCAGCTGAGACCGGCGATGCCCTGTTTGACTGTCTAATTGTGGTTCTGTGTCCTGAGGTTTATTGTATTTTATTTTTTCTGCTGGAATGTTCATCACAGGTGCCTTCACTGTGACTAATTCCAAATCGGTTGAAGGGAGGTTATTCGCTAATTATAATTAGTTCACAATTCTCTCCCAGGACTGAGGGAGAGATATTTTAACAAGCTTTTGAATATTCGAAGGATGATTTCATGCTCTGCCTTCTCCATTGAAAATAAAACAATTTTTCCCACCATCAAATATGTCAGTCTTGTCCTGGAAAGCTGTCAAGAAAAAGGCATGATTTTTCTGTTACAATCTTGGCACAGTCGCGGGATGGATGAGATAATTAATCCCTGAGAAGCTCTTCAGATTTCTGATGATTCTGTGGTGAGCGGTAGCAGCGGAAGGTAGTCTTTTGGCTGATTACCTCACTGGGCTGCCTTGCACTGTGCTTAGAGAAGTGCTAACCCCATTGTAGGAGTTCTTCATCTTTCCCGGGTCACAAAGGGATTTACTCCCTTTGCTTAGGTATTAACAGCAGCCACAAGAAACGCGTACACAGCCAAAACCGTCAGGCGCAGGACTCGTCCTTAAGTTGGAACTGGGCTCTGCTGTGCCTTAGGGTCATTATAATTATTATTGTCGGGGTTGTTACTAATGCAGAATTAATTGGAGGAGGGAATGGTAGAATCCATTCTTAGGACTGAGGAATGTGTCCCGACCGGTGGCCATTGCTCAACAAAGAAAAGAATTTTTAAAGCATCGTAATCTAGAGAGCAGCATGATGTCCTCCATAGAGAGCCGGCCCTGAGACAGCTGAGCGCTGTCTCTGATCTCTGGAGCGCCCTAGGCACCTTCTGTAAGGTGCAGATAAGACAAGGATCTGAATTGGTGGGAGTTTTCTTACCTAGAGGTCCCTATATCGGTGAAACCACATGTCCAGCAAAAAAATATGTATCATCTTATAAATTATCCTTATTAAGATATATATCATAAGAATGCACAAGGGAAAAGTGGGGGGGAATATTTTTTTTCTCCAGTTAATCCAAGTTTTGTTGTTGCAGAACATCAGTATTTGAGCTGAGCAGCTTGAATGTGGACTGGTGATGTTTAGACTTTTTAAATGTCATACAAGAACCCAGGCCCATTGGTATGGGACTCAGTGTATGGTGGAGATCCGTGCCATGAGGGGCGAAGGAGGAGGGACTCAATCACCTCCCTTCTTCTCGGAGCCACCATTCCATTCTTTGCTGTGGCCGTGCAGCAGTAATGGGAAACATGTGGTTTATTCCCATTATGAGATGTGACCTCTGTCTGGGCTTCTTATTTCTAATCCATGGGCGTAATTATGTGCGTGTAAGATGTGTCTGGTTTTTGTTTGCTTTTAAACTGTGTTTATTGAGAAACCCAGTATTTTAAGGTGACCTAAAATATACAACTTTGCTTTTGTTCCTTTAATATAATATGCTAGTATAGAGAGACAGAGTGACTTAATGAATGGAAAGTGATCTCAGAGCCTGCAAGATCTGGGTTTAAGTCCTGCTTCTGACATACACTCGGGCAAGTCACTGAACCTGCCAGTGATCTAGGCAACCCTCTAAGCCTTTTCAGTTGCAGAGCAGGTGCCACCTGCTTTGGAAAAAGGATTTTCCTGACCTGGAAATTCCCTGCACATACGAAGTAAGAGGTCTAGCCCGTCTCTATCTCTGTCCTGCTTTTTCCATGCTTTGGAAAAATCCAAGGATCATATTTTTATTTCACTAGGAACTTGGAGGCACAGTAACAGATAATTGATACAACCCAGACGAGGCTCAGATTTGCTGAATGGACGTTACGTATGTGAACAGTCATCTTATTTAAGGTTCATAGCCGGAGAGAAGTTTAACTCTGTTTTGAGTTGTTTCCTACTGTTTGTAATTGCATTGATTATAGACTTTTTGGCCTTGAGGAGTCAACATGACTTCTTATTCTTCATAGCCGAAAACCATTGGGCATTAGAAGCTATATTAACTTTAGACACGTGGGGTGACCTTCTCCTCTCTTGTTAGGAGTTAATCTGAAAGTCAAAGGCTCACCTAGATTCCTCAAAGCACCCTAGATCAGGGGGAAAAAGGTTCTCATGATACTGATATTTAATTAATAGACAGCACATAACCCATCGAGAATGCCTTTGATTACAGAGGACATATGCTACAAAACATGCTTCGGCATCTGTGAACAAATTTGTTTCTGGAAACGTCAATCCGTAGTGAAAATATGTTTTCTACTGGAAAAAAATGGCTTCTGTCAGCAATTTGAAAACGGTTACAGTTCATATGATTTTATTTTTTCTAACTTTTCAGAGTAATTCTTCAGTCCAGTGTTCAGAGCAGTAAAACATCTGAACCTAACATTTCTGACAGTTCAGGCCTTTTTCAGAGAACTACCAGATCTGCTACAAGAAAAAGCAGTTTTAAAAGGTGAGGAAAGAGTCTTACCTTTCTAAAAAGATTCATACTTTGCTTTTTTAGCACAGCTTTTTGGACCATCCCTGTCCACTACAGGAACTGGAGTTTACCATTGGAGAAAGCAGGTTCCCAAAAACAAAAATACTAAAACGTGCCTTTCTATTTTAATGCCCTATGAATTTCTGGAACTTTTAATGGTGCGTCATGCTTTGGTTTGGCCACAGGTGATTCTGGACACTAGAAACTTTGAGCTCTTGTTCTTGACGTGGTATAAAGTTAGGGGTTGCCGTGCTCTCACGGGTTCTCGTCAGGGTGTCTCACAGCTCCTCCTTGGGGTTTGGAAGAACTTCCACATATGACAGTCAGTGAGATTGTCCACATCGTTGGGATAGCTGATGTGGACGGTGACGATGAAACATGCGTCATGCGGCATCTCCTTTTGTGGCTGTGCCTTTCTGTTTCTCACTCAGAAACTACGCCAAGTAGTTTGGACTCAGCATTTTTTCCCATCCTTCCATAATGAAAAACGAACTTTGTAACAGAATTCACGTAACCTGTCTCTGTCATCTATCTCACGTGGGCTTTATGCTTAACGTCACCCTAGGGGAGTTGTTGAAGGTACCTTAGGGGAAAGAAGAGAATGGACTGGCAAGGGGGAGGTGGTGGCTTGGAGATAGAACTCATTCTGAAGAAAACAACCTAGCTTCCCATCTTAATAACTGTGTCGGCTTGGGTTAGTCCCTCAGTGTGTCCGTGCTGCGGTCTTCTCATCTGTGAAATGGTGATAGTGAGACTTAGATTATTTCTTGATTACAGGGCGCTTGTAAAACTTGGACGAGTTAGACGGATCTTTGTAAACTGTAAAGTTCTATGGAGCGACCCTCTCGTTCCTGAGCTGGGCCTGTGATTTTTAATAGTCATATAAACTAGAACCGGGAGGAAGCTCGGAGAGAATCTGTTCCAGCCTTTTTCATATTTTATAGATGAAAGTAGAGTTTATGGAGGTTAAATGATTTGCCCAGAATCACACAAGCAGAGTGAGATTTGAACTCAGGCCCATTCACTCTGAGTCTGGTGCTCCGTCTGCCATCTCAGATATGCTTTGATCATGTCCCAACTATCTCATAATGTGTACTCAATAGCCATGACGGTGAGGAGGGCAAATTTGTTAAGTGAAGTAAAAAACCTAAAGGACGTCCCTGTAGCAAGATCCGAATCCTGATGCTAATTCTTTTCCAAATTGTGGGGGAAACTCAAGGTACACCCACACCTGACAGAGGCGCATTTATGAAAAGACGAACGCATATCCCAAGCCTCACAAAGGTGCGACGTTGTAACCGAGTCTTACAAAGCACAAACTTCTAAGTAATGTGAACCAAAATAATTTTTCCTTACATATTTAAGAGCAGTATATGGAAAGCAAGGAACATCGCTGAGGGGAAGAGAGTTGGCCTTAGGGTCGAGGTGATCAGGGTTCAACTCGTACCTCTAAAAATACACTAGCCGTGCTGCCTTGGGCGTTTAGCCTCCCCGTACTCCCAGGCAGCTCTGCAGGGTCATCGGGTACACATGATTTGGTGATCATCCCTAGTGGAAGGAGTTTCCTTTCCCCAAGAGCCCCTCAGAAATGAATTCCACATTTGAACAATCCCAGTACCTGGTGCTTGATCGGGTGCTTCAGTTGGATCCCACTCTTCATGACCCCTTTGAGTTTGTTTTTTTAAGGAAAGATACTGGAGTGGTTTGCTGTTTCCTTCTCCAGCTCATTTTACAGGTGAGGAAACTGAGACAAATAGGGTTAAATGCTTTGGCAGGGTCACACAGCTCATTCAGTGCCTGAGGCCAGATTGGAATTCAGGAAGCCTGGCTTTCTTCCACCGTACCACCTAGCACAGTAGCATAGCTGGAAATTCATCAGGTGTGTTGGGGGAGAGGGGTGTGAAAGGATGCAGAAGGTGCAGAGGACAGGGCGTGAAGAGGGTTCTTTATGGTTGGACTGTTTCACTGTGCATTTCCAAAACTAGTATGCCACTAAAACTGCCCGTTGTAGCCTCTCCATTTAAAAAGGGAAGATAAAAAGCAGCAAAACAGGATTGCTTTGTGGGCATACGTTTCACTGAACTGATTTTAATATGCCCCAGAAGGGCTTATTCTTCCTTGTCAGCTTATACTCTCAAAGATATAGACACCTTTCCCATATTTCCAATCTAAGAAACTGTAAATGGTTAGATAATACTTTAAAGATTCATTCCTCATTCCTCCTCTCTGCTCTTATCAGATAATACCCTCTTCCAGAGTTAGGTTGGGAAGGAACTGCTTCAGTGATCACATTGTGGGTACATAGAGCACAAGAGAAGGAATTGTGTGAAGATCACCCTGCATCTGTTTGGGTGAGAGTAAAAGGAAGAAAAGATGGGCATCGATAGATAAAACACAGAGCATCCAATACCTTTAAAAGGGGCTTACACAATTGGCTTAGCCATTTTTCCAGCCTTGAATACATTTTTCCATCGTGATCCATGTAGGGAGGAGTTTTGCCCCTCTCCACCCAATTGATAAACACCAAAAGTAAGGAACAGATAACATCGGAGCTGGGGGGCAGAGTGGTTAGGGAGCCAGGTAGCACTATTAATAGAACAGATAACAAGGTATCAACATGTTAAATTACAAAGACACATCTATGCCCTTTACAGAGTCTGAAGAAACTTCTCTTCAGGAATTGAAAGGGCTGCTGGTCATCAGCTGGCTGAATTTTGGCCATGCTTCTGATATAGCATCTAAAACATTCCATCTGCCTGCCCTGGAAATAGCTTCATATGATCCTTGTGCTTCTTTTTTTTTTGGAAGGGGGAAAGCAGGGCAATTAAGGTTAAGTGACTTGCCCAAGGTTACACAGCTGGTAAGTGTGTGGAGTATCTGAGGCTGGATTTGCACTCAGGTCCTCCTGACTCCAGGGCCGGTGCTCTGCTCACTGCACCCCCTAGCCACCCCAATCCTTGTCCTACTAACAGAGGCCAGCAGGGTCAAGGCTGGGGATTCTCTCCAGTGGCCATGGATTTTGCAGGAGAGCTATTCACTCAGTAGGAGTGGGTGAGAGCAGGACTCACATCAAGGAGCATGACCTCTGACACCTGAAAAAAGAGATGTCTGGGTTCAAGAGAGATGTAGCCCTGACAGGCCAAAGTTGAGCTACAGAAAGGGTCAGACACAGAATGGCCGAGCAGCCTGCCCAGCAAAGATGTTGAGTCCAGAAGGGAGAGAGTACCCTAAAAATACCAATGAGAAAGAGAGGACGTCACAGCCCTGTAATACCAGAGGATGCGTCACCCTGGCCGTGTGTGTACCTCACTTCGTGTTTGCTTTTAAGGCCCACTCTTCCCAGGATCACTGTGTGTATTTGTGAGAGACTGCACTCTAGGTTTATGGCACTTACTACACTGTCTTTGCCAATGCTTTTGTTTTTTACTAGTTGTGACTCCTGACTATAAAAGGTAACCCCGTTGGTTGGGGCTTGTGAGCTATAGTTTTAGGAGTACCTAACAAAAGAATACCCGTAAGTCTGCAAGTAATTGTGTACTTTCCCCACCAGGGACCCAGACTACAAACCTGTATTCTCCCCTAAACTTAGCTTTCCTTTTATTTTTTTTTAATTTGCCTTTCCTTTTATTTTTTAAAATTTACCTTTTCCTGATTTCTTTAGCATTGTTAGACATATGAATAACTTTTATCACAGAATTGAGTTAGATCACCAATTTGGTAACACCAAAAACTAGGGTGTCTTTTAGTGTAAATTGAGTTTGAGCTCGGAGACTTTTCTGAATTATTTGGAAACATTTACTTCTTATCTCCCTTTTTCAGTTTCACCACTTATTTGTACCACCATTAAAAGGTGGGAAATTACCATGGAGAATTGAAAACTATTTTTAGCTCACGATAATGATACTTTAAAGTTTTCATTCCAAAGTGTTCCAAATATGCACGCTTTCCTGCCACCTAATTTAGAATAATTGAAGAAGTCATGGTCCAGAGAAAGAATTGTGCTGATATCTGAGTTTGTCACACGGGCCATTGATGACTGTCAATGTTTTTTTCTTTTAGGTATAAGTACCTGGGCGTTCTGGATAAGCCAGGGTTTGTACACGTCTAAATGTGCTTTTGCTTATTTGGACAGTGCCTTGTAGGTTAGGTGAAGTGGAACCCAAGACTAGCTCAAGACTACAACAGTACATTTGATGGTTGCCCATCTATTGGATACCTCTCCCCTCCATCCAGGGCTTTTCTATTCCTTTCACATCCATAGCCTTCTGGAGAACTCTGCAGTGGTCCAAACTTGTCCCGTCTGGTGGTAGAGGTTCCTGAACAAATTTTGAGGACTTAGGACGCATAATTTTGAGAAATAATCACTTTGGAAGAATGGATTTATAGCATGTTTAAATGGCACAACAGCCTGCAGGTAGTTTGGATAGCTCTGAGAAAGACTTCAACTTACCCAGCGTGCATTGAAATGAGGAGATTTGGGGCAGTGGAGAAATACACTCTAAAGCAGGAATGATGCTATTCTAAATGGAGAACTCCTTCTACAAAACACATAATTACCAAATTCTTTGCCTGTTACTTGCGTGTGTTTGTGTCACTTGTTTTTACTCATAGGTTTAATTTCTTGAAAAGAAGACAGCCATGCAGGTATTCTGGATAAATAATTTATGTGAAGTGTAGTCACTGTCTTTTGTTGAAAGGAAAGGAACCTGTGACCTAGTTTTTCATGAATTTTCGAGGAGAAATATGTGTCTAATCTGATGCATTTTAGTAGAGTTTAGAATAACTAAAGTAAGGATTTTCCAGCATTGGAGTCTTTTAAAAGACGTCAATTTCGTTATTAAGAAATCATTCCCTGTTCTTCTCTTGGGGTTTTAGGTAGTCTCCCCAGGCCCCAAAGATCAGCAGTACTGATAGTTCTGTCTGTGAGGCTTTCTCTTAATATGCTCTTCATGTGTTTATATCTGTGGGCTCTCTGCTTACACAGTGATTCTCTCGTTTACTTCACTTACTTGTTTCTATTTAGGAAGTGGTTTCCTGCTCAGGGGTTCCATGAGCACTCTCATTGAAATTCCTAAAATGACTTGCTGTTGGTTTCATTCAGATTGCAAAGTTCTGCAGCTTTGGAGAGTTTCTTTTGCCAGACTTATTATTAAGAATTATCAACCATGTTTGGGAGAAGAATTAAAGCACACGTCTTAGCCACATTCCCTCTCTACTTAGGCATCATCCTAGAGGAAATCCCGTTATGTTTGCTGTGGCAAGCATGCATAGTAGGTATGCGTGTGTATATACACAGCCCTATACCTACAGCTATTGCCACGAGCTTCTACTACAGCAATTTAAAATGATGGAGACAAATGGCATTTAAATCTGCCTTGATAAGTGGCAAGCCAGCTCATTGACCAACAGAGTCCTTTGACTTTGAAGTGTTAAGTGGGGGAAATGCTTTTCTATTCCCTAGGCCTGTAGAGTGAAGGTGATGAAATACTGACCCCTTGAGTTGCAGCTGAAGGAATGTTTAAACATTTCTCCTTGGGGAGTGACTCAGTTCATTGACTAGCTAGTTACATAGGATTTGTCTAGGTTCAATTTTCACTGCTTCTCTAAAACCATTATTTTAGTGTAAGTCGCATCTTCCAGTGCTAAGACATTTCCAGGAGTCTTTATTCATCATCTTGTTTTCATTTGGTTCTCTCAAGTAGATCTTCTCTTTAAATAAGCCCTGTCCTTATAACGCTATACTCAGGCATCACTGATTTTCCTAGGAAGCCATCTTATGTACAGATTCATTCATTCCCACCACAAGAGTATTTTTGTTGTAATTTCTGTTACCTTTAGTTGACTTATACCCTTTAACACCTGCCTTTCTGGACCATCCTAGTGTTTCTTTCCCTCGGTGTTTTTGCTTAGCAGCCATTCGTTCACGGTGAAGTACGAGGTATAGAGATCAGGAGTGTGCCTGTGATTTCATTAGTACAGGGCGCTCTTAGATGAGAGAATTCCCTTTGCCAGTGCAGGGCAGCACCTTCCCTTCAATGTCTCATCTTAGAGAGTCCCTAGAATATTGAGAGGTTAATTGACTTTATGGCATAGAGTCACACATATAACCAGGATGTGTCAAAGACAGAACAGAAACCCAGGTCTTCCTGATTCCAAAGCGAGCTCGTGGTCTGATTAATCCATGTTGCCACTGAATTAATGCAATTCTACAGGCTTGTTATAGTTAAAAAAAAAAAAAAGATCTGTCCAAGGTCCTGTTGCTGATAAAATTTAAATATTTCTTTGTTAATTATTCTCTTGGAAATGTTTCCATGTTTTAGATTTCTTTGCCGAAAGACACTTCCTTCATTGTCACTACGGCAGCTCTTTGTTTCTTTGCCTTTGTGGTGGCAGCAACCCAGATCTCTAGTACCGTGACTTCTGAAACTAGAATTTCTGGCTCTTCTGCTTAGATACCAAAGTGCGTCTGGTTGTAACAGTCCCAGTATCATTAACTTGTTGACTGTTTCTAGTGTTTCTAGTGGCAGGAGGTAATGAGTAGTGGATCTGGTTGCTTGGCAAAGCCAGTAGGTCACTTTAAAGTCAGCTCCAGTAACAAATCTGACAACTTAGACCCAACATGATGAGCTAGGAAAATTAAGAGAGTTAAGTAAAAACTGTTCTAGTGGAAATTAGTCAGTATATATAGATGGCAGTTATCCAGAATCTGTTGTTTCCATGACAGGATGTGAACTTTAAATTGCTCCAGTAAAAGCATTTGCTTTTTATGACTTTTTTCTTCTTTAACTCTTTTGTTGTATTGCACTTAAGGAAGTGGGGTGGGAGGGATTAGAACAGTCTCATCTCCTGAGTTTTTCCTCAACAGTTGAGGGGCGGTTGTTTTTCTTTATGGAGTGTTCAGATCATACTTCTCTGCCCTTGCATAATGACAGTAGATTTCACCAAGGATGGTAGCATATTCAAATGCTGTTCCACAAGGCAGGAAAGTGTCCCTTGGATCATTCTGCTCTTAGTTAAATTGGAAACTGCTGGAGCTGCCAGAACTTTTTCCGTTACCTAATTCTGTCTTTTAATTAGTTAATATTTCTTTATCAGTTTTTCTGGGGCAGCTAGCTCAGCAAATGGAGTGCTAGGCCTGGAGTCAGGAGGACCTGAGTTCAAATCCAGTCTGAGACACTTACTATCTGTGTGACCCTGGGCAAGTCACTTAATCCTATTTGCCTCAGTTTCCTCACCTATAAAATGAGCTGGAGAAGGAAATGGCAAACCACTCCAGGATCTTTGCCAAGAAGACCTCAGATGTGATCGTGAAGAGTGGGACATGACTGAACAAGGACATCAACCTTTCTCCTTTCCCATAGTCTAGTTCCCAAGAGGAAAGGAAAGAAGAGAAATGCTTTGTGACAAATGTGCTTATACAAATTATGGCATTTTAATTGTATCAATGCTCTTTTCTTGCAGAATTGAATCATTTTCTGCATCGTCCCTTGTCTGTCCTTTTATGGTTCATAATTGCACTATACTTCCACAATGTTTGTTTTAAAAATGTACCACAGGACCCTTTATAATTGTTCATCTTAAATGTTGTGATATTTTTAGCACATATTGGCAGAAATGTTTTTTATTAGAATGTTGTATCATTTTGTCTTTGACCTGTAAAGTACAGGACATTTTTACAGATTCATTTTAAATATCCTGTTTTGTTTTGTTTTTTTTCCCCAGTAGCCACTCCATTCCGAGGACTAGAACGGTCTTACGTTAAGTTTAAAAAAAAAATTGTGGCCGGAACTGAAGGAATCTTCTAGGAAAAAGGAAAACAATAGGACCCAGCACAGTTTGTTTGAAAACCAAACAAAAAGCCAAAAAAGAAAAAAATCTTAGTTGCTTCAAGCTAAGAGACCTCGGGTCGGCGAAGAAAATGTACAAGCGTTTAACTGGTTAAATTTATTCATACTGTTGAGTTTTGAGGCCGGTGATTTGATGAAGAACTTAAATCTCTGTGTGAAGAAATCTTTGAAGTTTGGTAAACAAACTAAATGACCTATTGTAAATTTAGTCTCAGGTGTAAATATGAAGCCCTCCACTGTCAAGAGGGTTCACGAGTCTGTTCGGTGCATGTGTATAAATTGTGATGGCAATCATTTTTAGCTCTTGGCCTCCAAAGGAATGGAGAATTCAAGGCAGGCTTCTGTATATTTAGTTTCTGTTTGTCCTTGCTATGTTCTTTGAAGATGTAAAAGGAAACTGCTTTATGGGAAGAGTATTTTTTTCTTGATTTGCTGTAATTTGATTTATTCCATGTTAATTAGCCAAGTACCACCAAACTGCTTGCTTTTCACCAAAAAGTGTTTTACTGGTAACCTTATATAAGCACTGCTATGTGTTTGGGTACAAACAAAGTGGTTCCTTCAGAAAATATTTGAAAACTAGTGAAAGAATATGATCATTGCTTTAGAAGGTTTCAAATAGTACAAACGCTGCACTTCATTTCTCATTCTTAAGACCATTTAGTAAGTTAATAGTGCCCTGTGACTGGTCACTGTTTTGTTGCCCAGTAACATGAACAGAAAACTTTCTTAAAAAAAAAAAAGAATACTGTGACTTCTCTTTCCCTTTACAAAACAGAAATTACCAAGTAATTGAAATTTTTCTTATGGTACTACTTTAATTGAATTCTGCTTTTTCCTTTTTTCCCTCTTATCCAATCTCCTCCTCAGTTATCAAGCTATATATTGGTTTACATCTATGGATTTTAGTTATTGGTAAATGTGAGACCTCACTTACTGCCTTTATTTAGGGTATACAAAAATGTAACTCTTTGTATAGTGCCTTCTTCACACCAACGAAGCGGACTAGATTCTGTGAATATTAGATGACAGTTACAGAACGTGATGTATCTTATTACATACGATAATGGGGGGCCCAATGGCAAAGAATATTTGAGTATCCTGAGTTCACATATATTTCTTTTCCACGTGCACATGAACGAAATGTATGATTGTTACTTCACTAGACCAGTTTCAGGCAGTCCAGTTTGAGAAGTTGGACCGTTGAAATCTTCTAGAAAATAGATACTTTTATAATATAATACAAATGCACAGAAGAAATGTCAGCCATGTTTATTTTTATACCTAATTTATTTTTAAGAGCTGTTGTTAAAAGAAAATAAAAAAGAGGCCCTACTAGGGCTGAGGGATGAATGTAATTATAGCCTGTAAATGCAAAAAAAAAAATATGACTTTAGAGCAGTGGTTCTATTTGGGGGGCAAGGGGTAATTCTCTCACGTACAAGACTGAAATTGGTAACTGACATAGGTTCCTGCAGTTTAGCACAAAATAATCCTCGCCACCCTTGAGACTAATGGTTCGAGGGTAGGACTGAAAACAATGGCTACTGGGACATCAATTAATATTGCCCCAAAGGCAGAATCATTTTCCTACCTATGTACCGGCTCCTCCTCTCTAGGCCATGTCAGGGAAAAGAGTATTCTGCTATACTATGAAGAGGGGGACGGGGTGGAGGGTAAGGAAAGCCCACAGTTATAGAAAGTGAATATAACATTAAACCCCCAATTCTCAGGTCTATTTTCTCATTCTGACTCTTATTCCTTTAAAGACTTTCCTCTCTTAATAACCACACACACACACGCACACACACACATACACACACCCCCAAACCACCACCTGTAGTTTCCTTATTAAACTTATTGGTCTTTTAAAACAAAATGGGAAAACTAATGCTCTCCATCTCTAAAATGAGACCAGGGCTGCATAAGACAGTTCTTTTTATTTTTTTATTTTTGGCTGGTAATAAAGAATCTTAGCTGAAGTATTTCCACCATAAACATTTTAGCCTCCAAGTTGCCGTCACATGGTGTGAGTCCTCAACTCAGCCTTTCTTGAATTTCTGACCATTTTAAACGTCAGCAAGGATCTTTCTCCTTCACATTTTAACGTTTATCTGCTCTATTCATACCAGAGTTAGTCATAGGAAGTCTGAATTTGGTTAAAAAGTATTTCTTTGTTGGCCGCCCTCGGTGACTTGAGCTGGTATGTGCCAAGCAAAACAGCAGGCCGAACATGTGGGTGGGGGTGGGGGGAGAGGGACATATTTAGGGATTAAGAAGCATCTGGGTATGGCTGCTGGGAAGATTCCTGTTGTTACAAGTCAGTTCGTTTTTTTTTTTTTTATTTTTGCTTTTTGATCTCTAAAAATGTAACCAAATTATTCTTCTAAGATTTCTCACTCTAAGCCCCCCCTTTTTTTAGAAACACTGCTTAAACGTAAAGAATAGTTTGTCAAATAAAGGAATTTCCTGTTTAAAGGAAACCAAATGCCCTAAAGAGGTGGATAGAAAACTAGCCTCAGAAATAATAAGCTCTGGATTCAAGTCTAACCTTTAACATGTACTTGCCCTGGGCAAGTTTCTTAGCTTCTGAGTGCCCTTGGCATCTCAAAAAGAATTCAAGTTGGAAAAAAAGGGGCCCAATTTCATTGGTGAAGGAAATTCCCCATCTGCTGCTCTGCCACAATGAAATTCAGATAGGATCCCCCCAAAAAACTATGCTCAACAGAACTGTAGATTTTTTCATGACCACTCTGCATTTTCATGGTTTAACAAGTTAAAATATTTTTAGTAGCTCTTCCATCTCTCTGGGACTGAAATAGTGACATTTAAAGGAGATAGTAAAATAGAAATAGTTGTATCTGAATGATTTTGGTCATGAAAGTAACTTTTCCTCATTTTTTCCTTTTCTCAGAAAAAAAACCACACCAAATCTGTGAAGTGTTAAAATTTGTTTATTGGAAGCAAAGAAAAATTTATAAAAAAAAACCCTTAGCAGAAAAAGAATATTAGAGATAGATCTGTCTTAATTGCCAGGTTTAAAATTTTAGAAGTATTTTTTTACCTAGCTGTGAATAATTGTTTCACCAAGCATTGCCTCAGTGCAAGTAGCCTTACTTGTCCACCAGTGTGGTTGCTCTCCTAAAATTCACAGTTGTCTAAAATTCAGCACTAACCCTTCATCCCCTCGCCATGGGGATTTTCATGGGAAAATGTTTCCAAAATTTCTACCTCGATCCTTTCCTCCAAGTTTTAGTTAGGAGCAGATTTCCCCATCACAGTGATTGGGGCCAACATGTTTGAGACTGAAGTATGATCCACTGTGACACTTACTGTGGAGCTATCGCTTTCTTGGGAGACATTCTCCTGTAAGAAAGGCCCAAAGGTAATGCCTTGCATTTGATTTACATTTTCTCTCTGGGCAACGAGCAATTTACTCAAAGAACTTTGTGAAAAATAGCTTCAATTTCTATTTTCATACATCCTCTCTCATACCATCTCCCGTTCCCCCTTGTTGAATTTTATCAAAAGCTTTTTAAATAACTTGCTCAGCCCCACCTTGAAGACAGTGGTTTTTCTTTTCTTACTCTTTCATAATTCTTTCTCACCAAATAATGACAGAGGGGGGTTAGCTCCCCCATCCCCCCTCTCTCCAGACCTTTGTATTCTCCACGTTGCTAAATGGAAGTGCTGCAAATGTGTTTTTAAAGACTGGACACTTAATAGTGTGTAGAAAATTACCTCCAGTTCATAGAGAGAAAAAACAAATTGACAGCAGCTCACTTCACCTGATTTGAGTACTGCAGTTTTATATTAGTAATTTGCAGACTTTTATCCAATGTGCACTCATGTATAGGTTATAAAAAGTTTTCAAAAGTAACTGAATAGTAGTTACTTAACCATTGTCTTGATTTTTTTTAAATTAAAATGTATATTTCTATTCATATTTTTTAAAATCAGAGGGATCCGGTAGAGCGAATGTTTATTTTCCTTAAGTATTTTTCAGGTAAAGCTTCATAATAAATGATGTCTTGTAAACTAGCTAGTTTAATAAGTATTGTCTCATTTGAAAACCTTGTGTATTGTAACTGATTTTATACAAAATGTTAAATAGTGAAAATTGTATGCCTAAGATCATGTACAATTAAAACTATTAACCAGAAGCTGCTGCTTTATTTTCTGTTACGTAGAATACAGCTCATCATTTGTGGCCTTTTCCTGGGGTGGTGGGCACAGGAAGCATCTCGCACGGAGGAAGTTGGGGAAGTTACAATCCTGCGGTCGACATTTGCCATTCTGGCATCAAGCGATACGAGTGAACGTTTCCTCTTAGGAAATAATTCAGATTGACAAAAATATTCAAGGTCAAATCAAATGATCATAAAACCACAAAATGGAGTAAAAAGGGCTTTACATATCATGTAGGCTGCCTTGGGAGTGGTGTAGGGTAACTCCCTTTATACAGAGGAGAGAATGAAGTTCAGTGACTCCCCTGAGGTGACACAGCTAATGAGTGGCAACCAACGGTGCCTGACCCTGTTCCCTGACTCCTTCCACTGTCCCACCCAAATACAGCACACTCCCAGTGATCTGTGTGGCATGAGAGGAGAGGCCCAGCTAGCATCAAACCAACAGTGGCAAAGAAAAGGTTTATGTTTTATTTTAGATGCTTTCCTGAAACAATCACAGACACTCCCTGCGTAGGCCAACGTCTAAGTGTGCCACCTTGATGCACAAGCCACCCCCACAATCATTCAGAGCCCAGCATGATGAGAAGAGGAGAGAGATTCAGGTACGCAGACAACGCCCTAATAGAAGAAAAATACACGACTCGGGGATGTCGGAAAAAGATGGCGATTCACTGAAAATCTGTCCGTGATGCAAGGCCAACATCATACTATGAAGAGTCAGAAAGAACCAGCCAGCTTGGCAGTGTTTCCTAAGGATGTCAAAACTTGGCTACTTCAATACACTGTGGTGGAGGACAAAGACCTCTGGATGGAGAGTCAGAGCACCTGACTCTCATCTGGGTGACCTTGGGCTAACTACTTAACCTGTTTAGGGGTTTAACTAGATTAAAGAGGCAGCTCCAAACTGATGCACCTTGTAATTGGACCAAATAAAGGTTGAAGAAAAAAATCCTTCCCATTTATAACTGAAGATACATTTTTATTCAATATTTCATTAAATATATTAAGTGGGAAATGAAATGATAAATCAGAAATCCTCAGGGAATTTTAGGAATTTATTTTTTATTTACAGCTCTATAGAAACATTTTTACAATCATTTATGTTTCCCATTGTATTCCTTCCCCCACGCCTTCACTTTAAAATCAAGTATGCAAAAAACATTTCAGGAACTTAAACATCAAAAAAGCCCCTCATTAGCCTACACCTATGGTTCCTCCCATTTATACTCTTTAGGGGTGAAAAAAAATAGGAAATGGTTTGAGTTTCAGATTAATGGAACACTTTTTTAGATGAAAGAAATGACCTCGTTTCTTGGTTTTCTGAGCTGCATTTGCTAAGCTGTCATATGAACACTCGTAGCTAGAAATTGAGGCACTGAAGGTGCTAATTCTAAAGCTATGTTATAGTTTTATTGTGTGGATTCAGAGCTCGTTTGACAATGCTCTCAGCTCTTCAATATTGGGAGGAGAGAGGGATGGAAAGTGGGTAACATGAAGCTGATGTACCTAGTTCAAATTTATAAAGAATCATTTCCATTGTCCAGTACCCTTGGTTTGAGCAGGATTAAAGTGCAGTTATATTTTTCTCCTAATCGTGTAATAGAATGCTGCTTTTTCCAGACGTTGCTGCCTCCCACAAATATTTATACAACAGGTGATTTTTGTAAGTGGGCTTATTGGATGAAAGGTAAATGTGAGTTTAGTGGTCACTCAGATCTAAGTTTCTTGGCTCTACAGTGATGACCCTCACCACTGGTCCCCAGTTAGTAACACAACACAAATCTGATTTCACTCAATGTCTAATTGAAATAAATTTTCCAGGATATATGTGTATCTATATTTATTGATACCTCCAACTATATATGTGTGTATAGAGATACAAGATATATGTGTGTGTGTGTGTGTGTGTGTATCTACTTGACAGTGTTGTAAAATAACATTTGTAAACTCAAGCTCTGTGATAAAAAGTAATTTACAATACTACTTAGAATTATTATCCAAGTTGTTTAGAGAGGGGCAAGATGTTCTGTCCAAAGAGGTGAGAGTTTTGATAACGTAGGCTATGATCCTCGTTATGTAAAAGGTACCAGGACATTTTGGTAGTAAAATGATTGCATGTGATTGTAATGGTCTAAGATCTTTAAATGTGATCAAAGGCACCATTTGTTGGAGAGGCAAAATGGAATCGTTCAGTTAAACATGGTTTGAGAGTTAGGGGCTTGCTACAATGATCGTCATTCCTAGCAACAGGAAGGACTGAGTGTTTTTTACTGTTAACAAAACAATGTTTCTATAGAGTACTTATTGCCTAGCACTGGCCAAGAATTCCTTGGTCATAATTTTTTTCCCATTTTTCACAGAGGTCTTCCAGGGATTTCACTACTTTGGTTAGGGACAATAAAGACAAAATGAGTGAAGTTGCTAAGGTAACACCCCCTTTTTTGCATCTAGCCCAAGTCTATAGTGAGATTGGGTGAGGTACCTTAAAGTCCAGTCTGCCTTTAGTGGCAAGGAAACAGAAAAATAGGATGGGAGCTAAATAGTACTTCACGTTCTTAAATAGCTATCGTGCCGAGTTCTCACAAAAAGTGAGCCACATTGTGTTGCAAGTGAAAATGTGTAGATAGGAGCAGTAATAGGATAGTGCCGGAGTCGGCGTCACTGTGACCAAATAATGAACTCAGTACCTTGCTTCTACCTCTTCCCCCTGACCCCCTCCCCACACTAGGTGAGACTAAGATTCCCTAGCCTAGCCCTGGTCAAACTTGAGCTAGGATATTGTAAGTCTAAGTGACCCAAAAGGTGAAGAGGACGTTGGAGAAGCAGTTTGTTTTCAGTAGTGAGCACTGATAGCAGAAATGTACTGCAGCTGCCGTTTCTAAACGGGCACACGGCCATTTACGTGAATTTTGTTTTTATATACCACTAGGTTGTATTTGGCACCTCCTCAGGTTCGTAGATCCTGAGCTGGGATGTTAGAGACCATCTTCTCCAATGCCCTGGCTTTACAGAACACTGTTAATGTACCTGGGCTTTTGGTGGGATCTTTATCCAGGCCGGCCACAATACAAAATCGTAAAAGTCTGGACACTCTTCAGACTTGGAAATGGCAAGGCTTGGAATCAGGAATATTAATGTTTGGGAATTCAAAGAAACTTCAGTCTTTTAGGAATAGTTTGAGCAGAACCTAAATCTCAACTTATTTCAACTGGAAGAAAAAGAAAGTGGAGCCATGTTGGGAAAGCTTCCCCTAGATTTCTTATTTTGGACCTGAGAGATCAAGACTTCTCCAAGCCTTCACAACTTCGAGCTTCGTCTCTGCAGAAAAACGGCTTCATTATGAAATTTTCTTCCCCAGTACCGATGAGCAGATTATAGGCCACACTGAATTCTGCCTACGAAGAGACATTTGTACACCGGAAAACTAGATTTGGTACCTCAGGGCTGTCAGATCCTAACACTCCACCTGGTTCCTTTTGTTACCCCACACTTACCTTTTCCACACTTCGCTCAAATCTAACTTACACTTGAGGAAACATTTAAAATGCAACAATATGTGGGAAAGCTTGCATCTTGTTTTAATTGGAGATAAAAGATAATTATCCACACACAAATTTTACAGCCAAATCCATTTAGAGGGTTATGGCCTTGGGGCCCTCCTAAATGTGGTGTCTCCTACTTTCCTCTTCTGCTTGCTAAGGGATGCCAATTGTTTTAAGTTTTTTTTTAAGCATTTCAACTGCTGCTTTTTCTATGGGCATCACAACCACCACCTTAAGGAAAAACTAATGCATTTTTTGCTTTGTTTTTTCTCTGATGCAAACATAGGCAGAAGATGGGACTCAAAAAATAATTACACGCAATAAGTGGAAATTTTAGTATTAAAGTGCTCTTAAGAAAGTACCTACTCTGCAATTCAGTAAACAGTTGCACTTAGGACCCACATGGTTCTTCCCTCTCTCTACCTCTGCTGTGGTTTGCCTAAAAAATGCTTCCTTGTTCACTAAGGCAGTAGAGGTGCCCTGTGTGTCAAGCATACTTTGCCATTCTTTCCAGTCAAGCAAACACCGACTCCATCCCAGAAAAGGAGGTAATGCAGATAAGTGATGGCCATCGGATGCCAATGATGGTACTTGGCAGAAATGTACACGGGAGATGTGCTGTATCAATGAAAACTGATTCTCTGACCCTGGGCATAGTCATCAGTCAACACGCGTATGTTAAGCCCCTGTCTGCCATTCACTATAGCAGCATGTAATCATAAAATGCAGACTGCTTGTGATTTTTAGCATGGAAAGAGAAGAGGACAGACTGGGATTTGGTTAGACCCAACCAGTTGACTGCCATTACCGTTATATGACTGAATTTCCATCAGGTATGGAAGACTTGGAGTAACTGGCAAATGTGGTTATTTAAAAAAAGCCCACATACAAGGATATCTGATCATATGGCAGACTACAGGGGGCTGGAAGGAATAAAAGATGTCCTGCTGTCATTCTCAAAAATGACAAGTTTCAAGCTTGAAATAAGGAGTAGGGTGGATAGAAATGCTATCTAGAAACCCAAGTGACTTCTAGACATCAAAACAGTTTGGGTACAGTATTCTAGCATGGGAAGAAAAAAAGAAGTGTCTTGTAAGGATTTTGGGAGGAGAAAACTGCCGGACGCCACTTGAAGACTGACCTCATCATGCCGGGAGGAAACAGAAGGCAGCATTTATCAAATGAAACCTGAAAACTCGAGGTGGAAAGCCTGTATACCAGTTTTGGGAGGTGCCGTTTTTTAGAGTAATGACCAAAGAATGCAGCTGTTCTCACTGTTAATAATATTAGATTTCTACTTCATAAGGTGTTGATTAACATGACTTGTTTCAAAGGGGGAAGATCACTTCATGTTTACATTTATTCACAGGAACAAATACAGGAAACATTTATTGAGTTCAAAATCGGGTAGAGAAATATGTACAAAATGCTGCTGCTCCTATAGCATTTATCTATATGGGATCATAAGTAGTACAGTGTTACCAACACAGATTTATCAATAAAATCGCTGTTTAATACTAGGCATGTGATATGCTTCCGAATCAGTTCAACCGGCATTCGAAACCACTGCATTTGAAATTTTATCCAAATGAAGAGTTATGAAACCTATTCAAACAAATACAATGATCTTTGAACAAATATTGGGATCACTTCCAACGGCCTCACTTGTCACAGGTGACTGCTTTTTCTCTACCCAATCAGTTTTCAAAAAATACAGACCTATCTAACCCAACTCCAGTAGTAGTTGTTTCCTTGGAAATCAACTTGTGAACCATTTTCATTACAGATAAGAGAACTGGCTTATCCTCCGTAACCACTTCTATAACTCTTTTGTTTGGTAGGCTTAGAGCAACTAGATTTTTGTCAGTCAACAAACATTTAAGCTATTACTTACATATGCACCATACACCATCTAGATCTGGGGCTCTTTAGTATGTGATGGACCCCTCAGAATAAAGTTTAAAAATGCGTAAGATACGTGTGATTCCAATGTGATTACAATCACATTGGAAATAGTTATTAAAAGAAAAAAAAATTCCAGGCCCTGGAGTAAAGCACCTTGATCTAGATTGCAGTTTTTTCATTCTTGTTTTAATCCAACCCATCCTCCCTTTTAGTGTACTTTTGAATTCTACTGCTACAAATTTAAAATGCCTGGTGGGCTTCCAGATCACTTTGATCTTACTGAATAAACTATTTCAGGAAACAGGAAGATGTGACAGCATCCAATGGTATGCCTCCTGGGAAACTTTGCCTCTTTTCTTGTGTTGTAAAAAGAAAAACATATCACCACCTGCCCTAGAAATAGGTTGGCAAGTGACAGATCTGTTTTCAAACCCACATAGAGGCTAAAAAAAATTATGACAAATATATACAGCTAAAGTCTTACTCCTCCCCACAGACTCACTCTCTACTGCTACAATAAAGAACTGAATAAAAACTTCCCTGCTTTCCAGTTTCCTTTAGGAACCAAACAGTTTCTCATAGTACACTAGAAAATTCAAACCGAACCACCATACGTATACAATTTTTGTCTGCACACCCAGCTGTCCAGCCTTAGCTAACAAAGAATATGAAGAGGGTGAGACGAGACACAGGCCCTTTGAAAACTACGCTCCCCCAAATGAAGTTTGTTCTAAGGCTACAGGCAACGTATGCCATGAGAAAGCAACATGGTGCAGCACTTTAAG
The DNA here is from genome assembly GCF_011100635.1 of Trichosurus vulpecula. NCBI lineage: Eukaryota > Metazoa > Chordata > Mammalia > Diprotodontia > Phalangeridae > Trichosurus > Trichosurus vulpecula. Next base: position 565,834,917 of record NC_050573.1, read on the forward strand.
ATTTGAAAAGCATACGGCGTTTTGGCTAAATGTGAGGTCAAGTCAATCACCACGTGTAACCCACATCCACAGGGATGTTTTTTGTATTGGTCTACTTGGGCTTTGCCAGTTTCTTCTGAGACACGGCAAGGAGAAATAAATTAACATGGCAGTGTAATGAGTGTGAATACCATCTCCACGAGATACTAATGGATAGGACTGAACATGACGTTCATTCTTACTAGATTTCTTTTTACTTCCACTTAGCAGTCTCATTTTGTTGTGTGTTTACCAACAGGAGGAAATAATACAAAATCTATTAATATACCCGAGTACTCAAATATAAATTTAATACCGAGGGACTAAAAGTAGGTGAGCTAGATATCATTTAAAAACATTTGGAATTGAATTTTAATATGGCTCCAACACAGCTTTTTTTCTTTGTTTATTAAACAAGTTTGCTGCCTCTTCTTTTTACCTATATAATGTTGAAGAATAGAGTGGGATGCAGTAGCTTCATTCACATTCTTCCCTGTTCTGACGATGACACCAACGAATGTGGCTGAATTTTATGAAAGGGAGCAGAGTGAAGGAGGCAGGGACAGCAGCAGATAAGAATGTTTCTCCCATCTTTTGTAGCAGCAACTTGAAGAGGCTTTTTTGATCTTGGACTCTGCAGTGAAACTACATAGAGGGAGCAAAGGCTAGGGCAAGTATGATCAATTCTGTCACTGCCACCAACCAACCTATTTTCCCTTTAATCATCTTTTCCTTTCCCCCTTTTTTGCAGGCTTGATGGGCTATATCAGATGATATGGATTCATTAAACATAATTACTCTTCGTCAAGCTAGACACTATGCAGACTCTTATATATGCACTATGTACATTTTCTTGGCTTCTGAGTACGACCTAACATTACTGAAAACACCACACAGATCAAGGCACTGTTAAACGCTACAGCCTACCTGCCTTTGGTCTTTTCCCTCCTGCCTGCCCAATCATCTCTGACCTCTTTAAAAATATGGCATGTCATGAGGTAGTGACTAATATTTGCATAATAGAAAATTTAAAGTGTCTTTCAGGGCACAGAGTTGAAAGTTACCTTGCAAATGAAAGAAAACAAAAACATTCAGTGAATACCGTAACATTTATACACACATAAGAAAAACCATTAATTCAATTGTATTTTAATTTTTTGGTCTCTGAAAATAACTGTTACTGCCTAAATTTGTCCAAGTTACATATAATTTAATAATGAAACAAAACAACCCTCCAGTGTCTACAGGGCTTGGTGTAGCCTGAACAATGGACTATAATTTATAGCTTATATTACTCTTTAGTTTTGTGAAAAATTTCAATATATTCTCTATGTACACATCTTAAACATCATTCTTGAGCTTTATTGAAATCCCTTGAGTATAACAATGATCATCGTCCCTCACCTTCTTGCAGAAGGTTCTTAACGAATCCAGAATCTCATGCTCTAGGAATCTCTGGAACTGCACCTACCTCAAACGCCCAAACCAAAGAGTGCAACAAGTTCACACTACAAGGGGAAAAAGCAACTTCTATTGTTTTCATAGATTGAGACTATCCCTCTTCCTCATAGCAAGGAGAGTCTTTCTTTTCCCATAGCCGTGCCAAAGCTACTTTATGGTGCTATTAAATGAGGGCTCTTTCAAGCTAAAGCAGGAAAGTCTTCAGGGTCATCTGGGTTTGGAGCGATGATTTGTGTCTACAAGAGAAAAAGAAACATCTCAAAATTAGCATGCTGAACATCCTTAATCTAAGAGGAACTCTTAAGAGAATGGAATCTCTAAAACAGGCAGTATTCTTTCCTGGACTCCAAGCTTCTGCCACAGCTGTCCTAGAAGACATGTGAGCAGTCAATCAGTAACATTTATTCCTAATAGGCACCAAAGAAATGAGAGGATCTCCTTTCAGGTAGAAAGTACTTTAACAAAGTATATCGCATGCACACACAACACGAAGACTTTTAAAAAGCAGCATCCAGGTATAAATAAATATGATGTGATCAGTACTTTTAATAAGAGTAGGGCAACTTCTCTAGAAGTATGACGTCACTTCCTATCAGCTGAACGGGAAAGGGCGGAGGGAAGGTAGAAGGAAGTAGTGGATGAGAAGTTGAGCCCCAGATTCCAGCGCCAACTCTACCTTCAGACAGTTATGTGTCTCTGAACATGAAAAAGTCACAGATAAAGGACTCTATAATGGAAGACATCAGAATTGTGATCAATACAGTGACCATTTTAACTTTAGATCCTCAAAAGCCTGAGGCATTCTGTGTGTTGCTGCTTAAGTGAGACTCTCATTGGGAGAGACAGTGAGTCCTTCCTGTTGCATGCTTCTACATGAGAGGCAGGGTTGGTGCAAAAGCTTGGGGGAGCAGAGACCTTTTTCCTTCCTGCTTTGAGAGGACACATGGCTCCAAATCCTCCAGATCCCTCTTTGGGGATAAAAGACAGAAAAAGGAAAGACTTTGGGAAATCAAGGTTATGTTCAAGTGGCAGCTCTTTTACACATGGCTGCAACTTCCCAAAATCTATTGTGTTTGTATTTCGCACCAAAAAGAGCTTGAAACCACATGGACTGTCTCTTCAGAAAGGACGGATAGAAAAAAAAATTTCCCAAGCTCTCCCATCAACTCTGCCCCCCCTTCCTATTTGAATAATTATTCTTTCCACCAAGAAGAGTCTCACTTTTTGCTTTTTAAGCAACTTTTTAAATACCCCAGCGTTTGGTAAATAATTGGTGTGGAATGTGGCACTCACTGTTTTAGTTCATTTTTTTTTGTTTGTTTTAGTTCATTTGTGTATGTCTGTGTTCTAAGAGTATTCTATGAGAAGCATTAGAAGTAACAGCAATGTTTTAAAAAGCATCAATAAAACATTTACTTTTAAAGAAAGAATTCTGAAACAACAGCAGAAGGGATCAAAATTAGGGAAGTCAATTCAAGAAAAATAAGCTTTCAAGGAAACATTCCGGCAACAAGGTGAGATTGATTCTGATAAGGAAGAAGGCAGGATGGTTTAGGAAGTACTTGACATCCCTAACTGACTCAAATTTTAAAGGAACACCTATAAGAGAAAGGGCAACTGAGAATGAATACAAAAGCTTGGGAAAATCCTATTAAAAAGTCAGGAAAAATAAATGGGGAGGGAGGGGGAGGGAAAACAAGATATAGGGAAATCAGGTTAACAACTGAAAAAAATTTTGAACCAAGTTTTTCTGATAAAGGCCTCATTTCTCAAACATGTAGAGAACTGAGTCAGATTTATAAAAAATACAAGCCATTCCCCAATTGATAAATGACAAAAAGACAGGATCAGTTTTCAGATGACGTAATCAAAGCTATCTACAGCCATTTAGAAAAATGCTCTAATTCACTATTGATTGGAGAAATACAAATTAATACAATTCCAAGGCACTACTTCTTACCTATTAAATTGTCTAATAGTACAAAAAAGGTAAATGACAACTGCGGGAGGGGGTGGGGGAAAAATGAGACTTTAATGCACTATTGGTGGACTAAATTACAACATGACGATTATGTCTACGTTTTGCATGACTACACATGTATAACCTATATCAAATTGCTCACCTTCTCAATGAGGTGGGTGGGGTGGGGTGAGGAGGGAGGGAGAAAAGCTGGAACTCAAAGTTTTAAAAACAAATGTTAAAAATCATTTTTATATGTAACTGGGGAAAAGTAAAATACTAAATAAAAAAATAAAAAGTCAGGAAAACAAAAGATCAGGATAACCTTGGGATTGCTACAAATACTACAAGGTGGCAGAAGGATACTGGGATCAAGAATAAGGCCTACACCTACAAAATCTCAAAATATTTGAGCATAAGAGACCTAAAAGATAATCTGGTCCAAAAATGAAACCTAGCAAAGTAAAGTAATTTGCTCCACAATACATTGCTAGTTTTTTTCGCCTGAACCAGTAGGACAGGACTTCATGGACAGGACTTGTGGAGGTTTTGTTTGTTTGTTTTTTGCTTTTCTTTGAATCCCTAGCACTTAGTATAATACCGCACATGGAAAGTGCTTAATGTTTGTTGACTTGATTTGACTTGAAAAGAAATCTTATCTTACTTTTTGTTTCCTCTATTCCAGGAGAAAGAAAACAATCATCAACAGGTATTAGGAACCCAAGGTTCCAAGGGGAGAAGATGATCTCATTTAAAACATCAGTAAATAAGCTTTACTGGGTAGCACCCCAGTGCCCTCAATGAGTTCAAGTCATCTGACTCCAAACTGAAAGTTCTATTGGTAATCTCTGAGCTATTATGGCAAAATAAAGAGATGCCACAGTACTGGTAAATGGGAAACATATCTAAATTTCAAAAGATAAGCAAGAGAACTTGACAATGAAACCTGGTAAAATTCTAAGACGTGTTGCTAAAAAAGAAAAAAAAAAGAAAAAGAGGAGATTCTTTTCAGTACAGAATCTAAGAATTAGAAAGCACATCAGAGACTATTCAGTACAAATTACAGCTAACCAGGAAAACTTTTCTACCACATTCCCTACAGGTAATCTTTAAGAAAGATAGTATGCTTATCTAAATCACACGTACCACAAAACTAAGAATAACATAAACAATAGATGGCAAAGGAAATACTTATGAATACTTGGCAAGAAATTGAAAGTCTTGGGGACACGAGTTATCATCTTTATCCCTGCTGCCAATCAAAGACGAGAGTCTGGAAGAGAGTCTAGAAGTCTAAACAAACAAAAAACGATAAATCAAGCCATGACTTATAGTATTTGTATATTTCCAAGGTATAAATGCCCACACTGAAAGTTTAGCAATCCTCTCATGAGCCAGTTCAAGCTGGCGTTAGCACAACCCTAATATGTCAAAGGAAAACAGAATGATGAGAGAACTTGTAATTATGTCATTACAGGGAAAATGGAAGGAATTGGGGATGGATGGCTGAATTATTTGGAAAAGAGAATTGTTGGGGAAAGACTGAGGTGCATGGTAGCTATTAGATTTATTTTTGAAGCTCCAGAAAATGAAAAATGAGGAATGTTAGTAGGACAAATTGAATAAAGATCATGCATTTCTGTCTAAGGTCATTTATAAATTTAGTCGCATTACAACTAAATATAAAAGAAGTTCACTTTAATTTCTTAAAAAAGCCTTTATAACAACTAGCGTTTCACTCCAAGATAAAATTAGATGGTTAGGGAGGTAGTTAGTTACCTGGCCAATGAAAGTATTATTCAAGCAGGTGTTAAGTGATTTAGTGGTGTGATAGATAATTCTGAGACTAGGTGGGAAGTGAGGCTTACTGATCTTTAACTAAACCTTTTGTAACTCTAAAATTCAGAATTATTTAGTACTGAAACAGAATGTCACATCAAAGGAAGCATTTTTCCTTTCCCTCCAAATTTCTTTTCTCTTTTGGACAACATCCTGATTTCTAATTAGGACCATATGATTACCTTTAATACCTGCCTTCTTTGACTCAACATTGCCCATAATTGTTTATATACTGTATAATGCTAGAGCTAATATTATCAGTTAACATGGTCAAAAAATGGTTAAAGTTCAGAAACTGTATTATAAGATACCCACAAGGTGGCACTATAACATAATGGGAGCTATTAACCATAGGACCCATTAACCTTTTATTTATCATAAGGATATCCTAGCCAACATGACTTGCTATCAAGCAAGAGGTTTTGTTCAGTCTGAGAAAGCAATGAGTTTTGCTTGTTCTTTTAGAGTTCTGGGGCTCCCTCTATCAGGCACATGAAAACACAGGTTGAACCACACCTCTCAGTGATCAATACCAGCATATCAAAGTACTTTCTTTTTATACATTAGAACATCAGGCAATTATGAAAGAAAGGAAAGGTATAAACTGTAAGATAGCTTAGAGATATTAAAGGATGGATTCATCCTCAATTTAATTAAATAGCTGAGCTATACAAAAAAATGAAATACTTTTCATTAGCTTTACAAAATAATTTAGTACTTATTAAGTAAACAAAACACATACCACAACTTCTGGTCTGGATCCAGATTCTTCCATCCTCCTGATTCTTCCTCGGCCTCGTGTACTACCTCTGCTTCCACGCCCAGGACGAGGTAGATTACCAAAATTAATCTCCAACTGGGATGTGATGTCATTGGCTGCTTTCCTGAAAACATGGGTGTCATCCTCATAGTCATCCTTTATCATCTGAAAGGTAGTTATTTCATTATACATAAACAAATCTCCAAAGGTCCCTTCGAGGTCTGCCACCGTATGGTTCTAACAGACATCTGAACTAGGGTAAACCATTTAGACCTGCTATACGTGTGTGTGTGTATACACGCGTGCACATGCACACGCACGCACACATACACCACATTTTATCTTGTAGTATCAAAGGCTAAAAAGTTTACACTTAGAACTGATCTAGTTCTATCACTAAGCAAAACATTTATATTTTTCATTAGATTTTCAAATAAATGTATCTGTACAGTTTGCACAGTTATACCATCTTGAATCCCTTCTATTTTAATTAAGACCTGAATTATAATACAATGCTCATAGTGAATGGTCTGTTTCCTCCCAGCCTGTTACTCCACCATCAGGCAGTATCAGCATCAGCTAAGATGAATGCTTAAATCTCCAAGTACATTTTGATTGTCTAAATCTTTCAATTCAGATCTTAAGAGATGATTTTTGAAGTTCTTTCCTATTTGTTCATAAATCTTGTTTTAAGTATATGCTATAAATCTAATATATATTATGCTATGAGCTTACTTTAAGAACATTTATGTAATAAATACATAATAATAACCTTGTCACTCAAAAGTTGTCACTAGAAAAGAACTTGAAGGGCTTACTTTTTAATATCACCAGCTTACTTTCTCAATTAGTTATTTTTGTTCCATCCTCTCCATTCCCAGGATCTTTCTCCTGCATGAGTACATGTTCTCACGTGTGGGTACACACACAGGATGGAGCAGCTCTATCCATGCCAAGCAGTTAACCCCCCCATTTGACTCTTCCTCGCAATATGGCTTATGAAAAAAAAAAGACCTTTTCGTTGTACTGAGCTTCCTCATAAGCTTCTGTTCGTTCCAAGCTTTAATTTCCTCATCTGAGCTTTAGCATGCCTAACTATTCTTATACTCCTGGGTCTGTCTTCGCATTCTTCTTCAGTTACTTGCTCTTGCTTCTGTCTTCTGCACATTTAAAAAAATTACTTAATTGAAAAATTCCCTCTACACTCATATTAGTCTCTTTTGTCAAATCCTCTATTCTCATCAGAACTTTTTTTCTCTAAAGTTTAATCCACAGGATCAGGCCTTTCTTTTTCTAACCCTCTGATACATGATCTCACATAATCTAGTGCCATGTCAGACAGTGCCTGACTTTCCTCTATCCTAAATGCTAGCTAGCACAGCATAGACATCCTCCCTCTCCTCCCCACACCAGGAGCCTTCATCTCCACTCTAGCAACCAGTTCTTCTTGGTGGAGAGAATTAGATCCAGAAGAGAAGTTCCCTTCCTTAATCCCTCCACCTTTTGAGAGATGAAATGGTCATTAAGGCAAGTCAAGAAATTTTTAGTTGCTCTGTTTTTGGAAGTGAGAGAGCTCTAACAGGCACCTGGATAACTGAGGTCTCCTATGACTTAATTGTGATCTTTTGCCCAGAAAATTTTTTTCTTTCTGTCCAAGGGATCTGTAGTATCTATCCAGATGACAGTATTGCTCCTGTCAGCCCAATGCATTTCACCATGCTTCCCCCAATTGGTTCCTAAACTTACTTGTATATCTTCTCAATATGTAATAATGCTATTCCATATCACACACCCAAAGCCTTTACCCATCCTGTTCTTTTTGATTAAGATCTATGGACTCAGAATCAAATTCCAGGCCTAAGTCTCATAATCCCATATCAAGTCTCAATGATACCTAGAATGTACAATTTACCATTAAGGATCCCTAGTTCGCCTTGCTTTTTTCACATCTTGAATCACATGACATTGAGTCAGATTAAGGAGCAGTAACTTCTGAAATAGTATTTTTGACTGCCACCTACATGTTATATGCTAAAACATTTTTTACCTTAGAAGAAATTTTAATTTCTCATGTCCCCCAACAAAAAGGATTTAAGAAAATGAATGGCAAGACCACCATCTAGCAATAAAACTATTAAAAAACTAGCAAAAAAACTATTTAAAAAAACCGATCTTGCCTTAAATTAAGCTTTTTTTGTTTCCAAAATTCATATCAAAACTGATGCCTACATGGCAGGGTATAATTCTGTAGCGTCTACAAAATTCAGTTCTGTGTCACTGACTACACATTAAAACACTTCACAAAGAGCACTATACAGTTTTGGCATTTCTCATTAATATGCAAATGCAATTAAGTTGTGCCATTTTCAATACCTTGTGAATGGGCAATAAAGTGTATCATAAAAATTTTTGAAAGCAAAATTCATTTATTTATTTATCTGACCTGAGGAGATGAGGAGTAGTATGTATTTAGGGGAAAAGCTAAAACTTTTTTCTTCTTAGTGCCTTTTGTAAATCTAAAAAACTTTTTTCCTCTTAGTGCCCTTTCTTTTTGAGTTTAGGATATGTCTACATTTGACCCTTAACCTTTCTTGAAAATAAAGAATGCTGGGAGATTTCTGTAGTTGGTTCTTATTGTTATCTAGACGAGTTCTCATTACATAATCCCTCATGACTAAAGTTTCCTCCTTTTGATAGCTTGCAGATAGTATTAAATTTATTATATTTTAGACAAAGTTTCAAGATACATTTAGCCAGAATTCAGTTTATGCCCTTTTGCATCTCATGAGAATTGATATTAGAAATTAGTCAATATAGAAATGAACTGAAGTTAAAAGCTTTATATAAAGCATATTTATGATGCTAAGAACTACTCTAAGTGTAATGATATTTCACGTTTATATAAACACTTCAAGGTTCAGAAGCACTTTCCCCACAACAATCTTGTGAGGTAAGTAAGCAGTACATGTACCATCCCTATTTTAGAGGTGAGAAAATAGAGCATTCTAAGGGGATAAGAGACTTGCCCATGCACACAGCCGGTAAATGAGGCAGGATTCAAACCCTGGGTTCCTGACTCCAAGGCCAGCATTCTATTTACTTTTCTAGGCTTTTCTCTCAAAGTAAATAAGTACACTTTTTGCATAAGTTATAATTTTTCAAATTCTGAATGAACTTGCAGTCACTTTTTTAAAAACTGGATCACAATTATACTTTTAAAAGAGTTAATAAATTTTTGTTGAATTTGGAAAGTTTATAGGTAGGAATGAAATCGAGTAGCAAACATTAAGGCTCAAATGTCAATGATGGAATGGAAAGGGAACAGGTCCCCAACTCCTTAAAAGACATCTTCCACCAAGATGTCCCCAAAGCACCTCAAAGTTAACATGTCTAAAACCAAGCTCTTTACCCTAAACTGACCCTCTTTACCTCTCACTGAGACTACTACTAAAACCTCCTGACTAGTCTCACTGCCCTCACTCTCCATAGCTGGTGGTAGTAGTAGCAGTTGTTCATTCAGTCACTTCAATTGACTCTCCATGACCCCATTTGGGGTTTTCCTGGCACAGATACTGCAGTGGTTTGCCATTTCCTTCTCCAGCTCATTTTACAAATGAGGAAACTGAGGCAAACAGGGTTAAGTGACTTGCCCAGGGGTCAGACAGCTAGTAAGAGTGTGAGGCCAGATCTGAACTCCAGACCTGGTGCTCTTATCCATGGTACCACCTAGCTGGAAAGTAATTTTCCTAAAATACAGATCTGGTCATTGCCACTTCTATATTCAGTAAACTCCAGTAGTTCCTTATTGCCTCAAGGATCAATTATAACACCTTTTTGGCATTTGGAGTCTTTTATTATCTGGCTCCAACCTATCTTTCCAGTTTTATTACGTGTCACTTCCCTCCACACAGTCTGGTCAAGCCAAACCATTCTGGCTATTCCTCACATGTTTCTCTGTGCCCCTAGATATGAAAGTATTCCTCCTCCTCCTCTTTGAATCCTTGGTTTCCTTCAAGACCCAGCTCAAGCACCATCTCCTGCATGGAGTCTTTCCTGGTGCCCTCAGCCACAAGTATCTTGTATCTGTTCCATATATACCTATGTGGGTACCTGCAGTCTTCACCCAACAGAATTTCCATTTCTGGAAGACAGTTTCAAATTCTGCAGTTGTCTTTGTACCTCTGTCACCAGCACACTACAGATGCTTCAAAAAATGCTTGTTGACTGATTGTTTATGTAATTTTTCATAGCTCACACAAAAGCTTCTATTTGAATTGCCTCAATATGAGAAAAGTTAATACAAAGAATTACAATGCACATCCTCAGAGGGTAAACACAAAAGCAAGTTGTGCTAGCATGTTCACTAAACAAATCAAGAAAAGGAATTTGATGGAATGATTCTGTTCTTATAATTTGGGTTGGGTTTTTTGGAAACCGTAATAGTACTTTTAACAAGCTAACAATATTAACATTCCAGAAGTGATATGAATAATAATATTCTATAAGATTCACCAACAAACTTTTAGAACTTTGCTTTCAATTTTAGTAAGATCGTATAAATGTGGACGGAAATGGAACTATTATTTCATTGGTAGAGCGAAGCTATCATGAAATTCCCTCTACCAAAACAGAAGGGCACTTTCTCTGCGATTAACAACCTTAAAGAGTTTCCAGGAGCGACGAGAGGTTAAATGACTGGCCCAGAGACAGAGGGCAAGGTTTTCTCAAAGGTGGAACTTAAATCCAGTTCTTCCTAATATTGAGATTTCTTCTTTATCTACCATGCCATATAGTCTTTCATGTAACAAAATATGGTTATTAAAATTATCGCAAAGCAACAAACTGGCAACTTCCGATTACTATTTTCAGGTGGTATAATACTCCTAACAGATCTTCTAAGCAGTCGAGCATCATGGTTCAAGACTTAAATCAGCAGCACGCTACATATAGAATATCCCAATAGGAAACATGGAAGGCAGCAAAAAATAGTCTTTTCCCTAGATCATACTTTGATTCAATAAATCCTACTTATTAGTATAATTCTATTTAACTCTAGACAATGTCCAGATCTTTATGCAAAATAAGATCTACAGAAGTAAGTAAATTACACCACTGCATGAATACTGTTATCAATGCTTTAAGAACTCCACACAAAAGAACCCAAAGTGATTAAAGAGAGATGCTAATTAAAGAGCCAAAGCTAGAAAGAAAAATTGGCACAAATTTCTAACGTATAATTAAACTCTTACAGCTAATCAAACAAATCTGTGACCAAAGTCTAATCTGACTACAACTGAAAAGTACAAGATTAGTTAATATACTTTATAACGTCCTATAATTTGGAGCTTAAATGATTTTGAGAAAGTCTTAAATAGCTTCAATTCAATTCTGATATCCTAGGAGCAAAGCTGTCCAGATGAATTCAGAGTGGATTTATATACAGTCGTCCTTAATGTGTCATCACACTTCTAATTCTATACTAATATTAATATAGTTTTAAAAATTAATACACATCTAAGGGTAATATAATCACATAAAGAATAAATATAATTTGCTTTATCTATAAAATAAAGAGATTAAACTACATGATGTACTATAATTTTGGTATTCTATAGTATACAAATAGTATAAAGCTCTAGAGTCTAGTTCACATTTTTAGTTAAGGACAATTCAAATAAGATTCATTTAGCATATGGTATTTATTTTAAAAAAAGGCAATTAAATAAACTGGCTTCATGACTTCCTAACATGTTCCTAAAATATAAGTACTTATGCTTATGAAAACTACACAACTCGAATTTCAGTGGAAAATACAGCTCTGTACTTTAAATGATTTGTTATTTTAAAGAAGAATGAAGATACAATGAGACATTCACTATGTCTCTATCATCTCTGATGATCAATTTGTAAGAATTTTATTTCTTAATTATATTAACCAAGTTTGACCCATGAGAAGACTCAAGAAAATGGACATCTCTGCAAAGATGGGAGAGCATAAGCATACAGACAATATATATACTATCAGACTTGGTTGATTTGTTTTGATGAACTGATTTTTTCCCTATCTTTTATTCTTTGTTACACAAGGGATAGCTTTTGTGTACAGGAAGGGGGAGAAGTATAGGATAATAAATTTACAGCAGGAAGGAACCTCAGCAATCAACTAGTCTAGCCCCCTTATTTTAGAGATCAAAAAATTAAGTGACTTGCCCAATGTCACATAGGTGATAAATATCAAAGGTGGAATTTGAAACCAGGTCCTCTGACTCCAAAACATATCAATAAAATTTTTTAAAAGAATTTATAAATGATTTTTATAAAAGGAGTTGAAATGCTGTTAATGCTAAATTGTCAGAAAAAAAGGAGGTACTTTCTCCCAACATGGTACAAATTGGAATTGTCTCTAAAAGCTAAAAGGCAATGCTTACATCATCTCTATATTTTGACTTGTGAATCACCACTGCTTTGGAAGGAACAGTGGATTCAGGCTTCCGGATGTTGAATTCAGGCTTTGGTCGATTTTGCTCTTGGAGGTTTTTCCATTCATCTAAGGTCATTTCTTGAACTTGAGATTCTTCCACTAGCTCCCCAACTTCAGCAACTCTAAAAATTATAGTTGTAAAGATGAAATTAGCTAGTGATATATCAAAAAAGAAAGGAAGTGTGATACTTTTCAATTTGGCAATGTATTTCCTATGCTACCCATCAGACAAACACTATGCATAAACTAATGTAAGGGAAAATATTTAATTACACTCTCCCACTGAATTTTTGCTTTTCATGATTTCTTACCACAGTTACTATATTTCATCTTCAGGTGGTATGTCAAGAAGGTAAGCAAAACATGAACTCCATGACAATAACGTACCAAGTACCCATTCTCATGACAGATTGTATAAAATGCCCAAAGAAATAAAATGAAGGATGATTTATCAAGAGCAGCTTTTCTTCAAAAAAAATGAACCAAACATCTGAAATAGAACCTGGACCTAAACTGTCCACTTTTTTCAAGATTCTCGTCAGGATGATGTAGCATGTTTTTAAAGGCCTTTCTTACAGGAAAAAAAAATGTACTAAACAGACAAAATTGAAGGAAGTCTCCAAAAATGATAACCTAATGGGAAACTTCACAGACTATACTAAGAAGATTTACTTCTACAAAAAAAGCATTACTTTAAATACTAAGAGCTTTTCTAATGCTAAAATTTTATGATTTTGTGTGTTATTTTTAGGTCTGGAGATTAGGGATAATACAGCAGGAACTCCAACTAAGCTGGAAGGTTGCATGATTTGAAGGTTTTATAAACCCAGCAGAGTGCAGACTGAAGCATACTTTTTTTACTTTCTGTCTTTTTCTTTTTTTTTTTTTGCTCCCCCTCCGACATGGCTAATATAGTAATGTGTTTTGCATGACTTCCCATGTATAACTAATATCATGTTGCTTGCCTTCTCAATGGGTGGGGTGTAGGAGCAAGTGGGAGGGAGATAGTTTGGAACTCAAAAATTTTTAAATGAATGTTAAAAATAAAAAAATCAAACGCAAATTCAAAAGAAAAATGAAAAATCAAAAGCCAGTAGTCAAAAGGAAGAAAAGTACAGGAACAAAATAAAGAGAGAAGTCTCTCTCTACTAAGAATGTTAACAGCACACATTCTATATAATTTCACGATAGAAGGCTAGCAAGAAGACAAATGAAACACTAAAAATTATTTACAATGTCAAAGAACAATAACATTAATTAAAGAATTAGTCTCACGAAACAAGTTCAAAGATTTCTATGTATCCAAGAATCTTTAAATAAACAATAAAGCACTAGTTGATAAAAATCACTAATTTTTCAACTAGACATCAAATCAAAAAAGGAAAAAAATCTACTAAAGTGTTTAAGAATAAGAATACTATCTACACATTATTTGGACACAACAAAAGATCCTGAATTGAAAGCACTGAGTGGCTAGAAAAACAAGAAAATGAAGAATGTTAAAGTCACATGCAAAGCCATGAATTTTAAAACAGATGTAGTGTTTCCCCTAGGATCACCAACCCAATATAGCACCTTGTTGATTCTTCTGCACTCAGAAACACATGCTTACGGAAGACTTCCCTTTTCCATACTCAATTTTTTCTTGCTTGTTTTGACAAGAGATGCAAAGTAAGGTACAACGTTGCCAAGGGATCATTGGATAAAGATTATATTTAGAATACTTTGAAAGTAGGTCATGATTTCAAAAGCCACTCAGCAGTAAGACCAAAAACTGTCAAAATGATGGTTCCTCTGTGATAGTTTGAAGAATTGTTCAGTTGATATAACACTAAAGAAAATCCTTATTAGAAGCTCTGGCAGTGACCTGATGTTCGGTAGGAATGAATACATATTAATCAATTTCAAGTCAGAAATACATCAGAGTGTACTGTTGCCAATAATAATATCACAACTACGCCACTCTACATTTATGGAAGAATGAACGAGAGCTCCTATTTTGGTACTGATTTTCATCAACAAGGGATTAAGTGACTGCTATGGAAGGAATAACAGAAACTTTGGGGCAAATGACCATTTCATCTTAGAATTCATAACAACAAAAAAGGGAGAAAGATTTGGAGAAAGCAGATTTAAAAGTCTGCCAAGAAATGATATGCCAGATGGATGCAACAGGCCAAAAATCTAACCATAAACAGAAAAATTGGAAAGCGAATATTCACACTACAAAGAATGCTTTGGGAGTTTCTTGAAGTAAAATGCACCTGGCTGCTCAGGTGCCTGTTCAATGATCAAATTTACACACATAACTTTTCAGGCACATGAATGCTGCATAAAATGAAGTATAAGCTATTATATTGGATATTTTGCGGCTTCTACCTAGAAAAAAAAGAATAAAAAACAAAGCAGTTCAGAACAAGAGAAATTGTTTTTAAAAATATATTACAGAACCAAATGAAATATGATTTTTGAAACTCTGGAGTCTTCTTTTGAATTTAAACATTTTATATTTCTTTCTAATTTTTTTTATGTAATGTATGGTGGTGTTCCTAACTAAAAAGTCACTGGCACTTAAAAATGCTAAAATTTAAAGTGAAGAAGCTGTTTGTGGAATTGTGAATTGGTACAGCTACTAGGAAGAGCAATTTGGAATTATGCTTAGAAAATGACTAAAGTACCGGTAAGAGCACCATGTGCTTTATGAGGCTGGGCTGCTTCTTTAAGAGAGCTTGGAGGCCTGGTCTTGTTGGCCTCAGCAGGAAAAAGGACCCCCTTGAAGAGTCAGTTAGCACAGGTTTTAAGCCAAATCCCCACTGCCCTGCAGGAATAGCTTTCAACCTAAAGGCTGGTGAGGTGAATGCTGAGGCAAAGGAGTAGCTGTTCTATTTAAATTAGTAGCTTTAAATCTTGTTCTCCTTTGTCACCAGTTCTCCTGTTTTTATTGCATTTAATGGTCCATGGATGCCTCACTGCATTTTAACATTGACCCTGAATCAAGGGACTAGCTTGAGTGGCCCCAAGGAGATAAAAGATAGGAAGAAAAGGGAAAAACAACATACACACCTACTGCAACAATGTAAAGAGAAAGAACGAGAACTAAAAATGAAAAATGGAACACAAACACCAATGGAATGGCTGAGGTGGGACTGGAAGGAGAGGCGTAAGAACGAACGAACGTCAGGACAGCTGTTCGCTCTTTGCTGAGAGGAGTAAGGGAGTGAAAATATTAAACCAGGATTTATTAAGCACCTCTTATGTGCCAAGCATGGTGGGAAGAATAAAAATACAATCAAAACAATTCCTACTCTCAACATCTTATAATGATAACTATGCTGTTGGACTTGACTGGTAGGTTTACTGAACTGTCTTCGTGATAGACCTATTAAGGGAGGGAGAAGACATACTGGGAAATGAAGATCATGAATAAACAAAAGATATCAATAAAAACTATTTTTTTAAAGTTATGTAGGGCTGGATGTGGTGGCATATGCCTGTAATCTGCACTGCTAAGAAGGCTGAGGCTGGTGGACTAACTAAATTCAGGAGTTCTGAGCTGCAGGATGCTAAGCCAATTGGATGCCTGCACTAACTGCAGTTCCAATATGGTGTGCTCCTGGAGGACATACTATGCAATATTGCTATGTACCTGCTGAGTCCTATAATGCTAAGAAACAGCTCTGCTTTCCGGGAGAATGGACATATGGGCATGGTGGTGGGGAGAATCTTATGCATAAGATAAACTTTCCTGCAAATACCATTTCTCCCTATTTTTCTCGTTTCATTCCCCACCTTCCCCTTGAGTGGTGAGTTTGGACACCAAGTGTCTAGTTTCACTGAACTTTCTGAACACAGGGTCAATTGCTTTATTTTTTAAACTTTGGCTTTATGTTTAATTAAAAATGTAATTATAGGGTCATTTGTAAAGAACTAATCACATGAAAAACAAAGCCAAATTCAAAGGGAAAAATTCCCAGAAAAGTTATGGAAAATTCCTATCAAAGACAACACATAACTGTCACAGAATTTACAAAAGATAATAAGGTTGCTATAAATTAGAAAAGTAGGTGTGGGGGGCCTGTATGTGCAAAAATAATTATAGCAGCTCTTTTAACTGGTGGCAAAGAATTGGGAACTGACATGATGCCCATCAACTGGGGAATGGCTGAACAAGTTGTGTTATATGACTGTCTGGAATACTGCTGTACTATAAGAAATGATGAGAAGAATGCGCTCAGAAAAACCTGGAAAGACTTACATGAATTGATGCAAAGTGAAATGAGCAGAATCAGGAGAATTCTATACACAGTAAGAGCAATATTATATGATGATTGCGAATATCTTATTTTCAACAATTCTATCATCTGAGACCATTCCAAAGGATTTATGATGAAAAATGTTATCTTCAGGGAAAGAACTGATGGAGTATGAATGAAGATTGAAGCATACTCTTTTTAAACTTTTTTTTGTCTTTTCTTTTATATCATAACTAATATGGAAATGTTTTGCATGACTACACATGTATAACCTATATCAAATTACTTGCCTTCTCAATGAGGTGGAGGGAAGGAGGGAGAGAATTTGAAACTCAAAATTAAAAAAAAGAATGTTAAAAATGGTTTTACATGTAAGTGGGGGAAAAATAAAATAGTAAATACGTATCTTTTAAAAAGCAACAAGTCGACAAGAATTTTTAGGTGCCTGTTATGTGCCAGGCACTGCACTTATTTAACAGGAACATGAAAAAGGATGATGGAAAGGAGACTCAAAAGAGAACATTTAATGAGAGCCATTAGAAAAATGCTTAGATCAAAATAATTAACAATGAAATGACATATTCCTGAGAAAGATGTAGAGTTTTCAATGCCATTACAAGTCTGTCAAAAGAAACAGATGTAAGAAGCTAAGGTTTTAAGACAATGATCACTATTAGTTCCAGAGGACAGATCATGGAACACATCTCCCTCTTCTCGGCAGAGAAGAAGAGGCCTATGGATGCCGAGTGTTTCACATGCCATCGGACATAGCTGATGTGATGGTTTTGCTTAACTGATTTTCTTTAGGATGAGAAGAGTTTTGATGGGGGTAGGAAGAAGGTGGAAGGAAATTATGTATATTAGAAAATTATCTGTGGTATTAAAAAAGTATCAATAAGAGAGAAAATTAACATACCAGAATTAGCACAAAAGTTTGTACAACTGGAAGCTTTGGCCAATTTTTACCCTCTACCAATTTATGTTTCTATGAATATTGGTGATGGTACTAACAATATTAATGTTACTAATATTACAGCATTAATATTTATTATTAATAATACTAAATGTCACAACTCAGTAGGCCCTTCTAAAAAATGTCTTGAACATGACCACAAAATTTGAATTATAGAAAATCAACAAGCTATAAATCTTCTGCCATTTGCCTAAAAAGTGAATGATACAAGGAATAAATGGAAAAAAAATAAGGCTATCAGTTACTTCATCAATGCTGGTTCACTGGTAGAAATTCTAAGATTTGCAATATGCTCATAAGATCTAGTCTTTGAAATACATATGTATTACTAAGAATGAAGTTAAGTATTGAAAGACTGTCTTTTAGCAGTTCTTTCTATTGCATTACTATGTTTCTGAACCATCAATTGACCAATACTGTTGAAAGCATGCTCAAATTAAGAAAACTTAAATGAAACACTATACTTAGTCAAAGATTCTCCTTCGGGTACTCCTTGGTGCTCTTCTATTTCTGCAGTCTCTTCCATGGGAGCAGTTTGTTCCAACTCACTGCGAAATAATAAAAATACAGTCATAATAAAAATTATTATTGTTATCCATAAAAATCTGTATGTAGATTGAAATGTGATGAATCAGAAATCCAGGTGATAGTTTTCCAAATATCTTTTTTTCTTGATTTCTTAAGAAGCAACTTTAACTTTTCCACAATGTTATTATTTCACTGGATATTTATATATCACCTTGGCAATTCCCATTGAAAATCCAAAGGATTGTTGCATTTCTTTGAACTCAAACATAAAAAGTTATAATCTGAGATTCTCTCCTATACAAACAAAAATTAGACATTATAGCTATAGGAAATACTAATATCTTTGATTATAAATGTTCACAGAAATTTTCTAAAGTGGAAAAAAATTACTAGAAATGATCTCCCATTCTACAACTGGATACTCCAGTGTATTTTCAATTATGAATATGAGCTATAAGTAAATTGAATTTTAAAATATATAAATTATATATAAATACATAATAATATATAATATAGAAATTTTATATATAAAATATATAAACTATAATATATAATTTATGTAATACATATAAACTATAACACACTTAAGAAAAATCCACGAGAGAATAAAGGGAGGCAACATGGCAAAACAAACAAATATATACAACAGAGTATGTGTCAACCTCAAAGAACTTGAGAATCACTGGTTTAGCAAAGAGCGCTTCTGAAACACAGACATTACTTTTGCTTATATAATAGACAAATATTTAAAATTTAAACAACTCATATGCTGCTGAACAGAGCTGGAGAATATGATGTAACTATGTTGACTGAATTAATCCACTACAAATCTATGTTAAATAATTTCAATTGGGCCCTGGATGAAGGAAGAAAATCTTTTTACACTTCCCTAATCTACTTACTGTTCCACTTTCCATCTTTTCATCCCTCCTCAAACCTGTGGCTCCCCTTCCCCCCATCATCTCAGATTAGAACCTTGCCTCATACTTCACTGAAAATATTGAGGGAATTTGCTGAGAGCTCCCTTTCTTCCTTTGTTCATATCACACCATTCAGCTGCCTTCTGCCACTATCTGCTCCTTCACCCCATCTCTCATGAAAAGGCCCTTCCCTTCAAAGGAAACCCCTTTTCTGTGTATATGATTGCATTTCATTACACCTTCTCTAACAGACTGTCCCTCTATCATTGCCAACTCACTTATCTTCAGTCTCTCCCTGTTCTATGGTTGCTTCTCTCCTTTCTAAAAATATGCCCCATCTCCTCCCTCATCAATCAAAAAACCTTCACTTGCTCCTTCCTTCCCTGCTACCTTACATTTTATATTTCTCCTCCCTTTTGTGATTAAACTCTTCTTTGAAATGGCCTCTCTATAATAGGTGCCTCCACTTACTTTCCTCTCACTCTCTTCTTAACTCTACAGTCTGGCTTCCAACATCATCATTCAAACTCTCTCCAAAGCGATCAATGATCTCTTAATTGCTAAATCTAATGGCCTCTTTTCAATACTAATCCTTCTTAACCTCTCAGCAGCTTCTGGCACAGTCAATCACCCTCTTCTTAATACTCTCCTCTCCAGGTTACTGTAACATAATCTCTTCTAGTCCTCCTACTTGTCTGACCATTCTCTCTTAGTCTCCTTTACTGAATCTTCATCCAGGTCACACCTGCTAACAGTGGATGTTCACCAAAGCTCCATTACTGGGCTTTCTTAACTTCTCCCTCTCTAACATTTAACTTAGTGATTTCATCAGTTCTCATGGATTCAATTACCTCTGCAAAGGATTCTCAGATTCACTCAGCCCCAACCTCCAGGCTCACACCCTCAAATGCCTATTGGACTCTCTTGGACTGGATCTCTCGCAGACATCTTCAGTTCAAAGTATCTTAACCCAAAACCTTTTCCTTTCTTTCCTTTACTATGGAGAGCACCATCATCATTCCCAGCCACACAGGCTCACAACTTAAGAGCCTGTCATCATCAACCACTGTAATTACAATTTAGATTTGAAGATCTTTTCCACCCATTAATAGGCCATGTGACCTGCTTACCTTACAGGAGGCCTAAGTCACATGTGGTAAGAGGAGCTTGCTGAGAAGAAAAGGAAGTTGTATCACAGGAAATGCTGAGAGGGCAGTAAGGACAGCTAGAACTGAGGGAGACAGCTGACGTGTGGTGGCTGTGAGCGATTGTGAGAAGGCCCCAGCAGGGGGTGGATGGTTTTGGGATGGCAAAGCTCCATGCTGTGATACTGTGTTTTAAGTTCCTTGCTGTTACAATAAAGTGGGCTAATTGGTTGTGGGAGTTGGTTACTTGGTTTTGGGATCAGGTCCTCTGGCATCTGAATAAATGTTTTACTTTTTCTACCTTCTATATGGAGAGTCTCTCATATTTTGTGATACAGAATTACATGGGCATATTCACGATTATCATCAATGTTGTGTTTATTGCCTTGCTAATACGACTATCAATTCTTTCTCATGCCTCTCCACCCCAATGTACAATCTGTTTACAAGTCCTATCAATTTCGTTTTCCTTATCTTCATGGCAGGAAGGTCAAACAGTAGATAAGAGTGCTGAATCTGGAATCAGGAAAACCTGACTCAAATCCAGCCACAGACACTAGCTGTGTGACCCTGTGCAATTCATTTAATCTCAGTGCCTGTTTCCTCATCTGTAAAATGGGGATACCTATCTCTCAGGGCTGGATTTGATGATAAAATGAGATTTGTGAAGCACTCTACAAACCTTGAAGTGATATATAATTGCTAGATACTATTATCATGATTATTATTATTGTCATTATCATTAAATCTCTAGTATAATCCCCCTTTCTCTCCTTTGACATCGACACAAACCTATTATGCAGGCTCTCATCACTGCATGCCTTAACTACTGCAAAAGACTTCTGGCTGGTCTGCCTACCTCAAGTCTCTCCTCACTCTAGTTCATCATCCATTCAGCTGCCAAAGTGATCTTCCTAAAACTCAGGTCTGACCTCCCCCCACCATCCAGTTAACTCCAAAGGCTCCCTATCACCTCCAAGATCAAATACAAAACCCTGTGTTTGGAATTAAAAGCCCCTCATAACCGGGCCTTTCCTACCCAAAAGTCTTGTTACACCTTACTCCCTCTTCTCCTTGTACTTTATGATCTGGTAGCACTGGCTTACTTACTATTCTATCTCCTGACTCCTCCTACTTTTCCTGGCTCTTTCACTAAAGCCTGGAATTCTCCTCTTCATATCTATATGCTGGCTTCTCTGGCTTCCTTTAAGTCTCAAATAAAATTCTACCTTCTGCAACACGAACAAAAACTACCTATCCTGATCCCCCTTAATGCTAGTGCTTTCTCTCCAAGATTATTTCCAATTTATCTTACCTATATCATTTGTACATATCTGTTTAAGTTGACTTCCTTGAGAGCAGGATATGTCTTTTGCCTTTCTTTGTATTCCCAGCACTTAACACAGTGCCTGGCAAGTAGTAGGCACTTAATAAAAATGCTTCTTGACTTGAAACAATGTTTGGTTCTTCATAGCTCTAATTAGAACTGGCAGCAATGACTCTCTTACAACCAAAAACATTTTAAACTTTAATAAGCAATGTTCTTCCCTTCCCCCTTAAATGTTTTATTGATGTTTATCAATAATGTCACGACCATCACTGTCATTTCCCAAAGACACAGTTGGCCCCCACTAGAACACTCCCTTTGTTAACAGAAAAAAGCGGTTAAAAAGAAGAAATCAGAATATCAGTTGGTCACATCTGAAAGTTTGTGCCTCATTCCACCCTTAAGAGCTCACTACCTATTTCCAGGAGACTCGCTGCAAATTTCAGCATCAGCCTTCTTAAGTCATGTTTAGTCACTACACTGATGAGAGTTCTTAAGTCTTTTAATGCTGTTTTCCTGCACAGTATTGTGGTCACTGTATAAATTATTCTACTTCTACTTACTTCAGTGTATCAGTTCATATAAGTCTTCTTAAGTTTTTCTGAATTCTTCATACTTACAGGTTTTTACACCTCAATACTATTCCATTATACTCATGTCACAATTTCTTCAGCCGTTTTCCAATTGATGGGCATTCACTAACTATCCTTCCAGTTCTTTGCTTCTAAAACCACTATAAATACTTTCATACAGAGAGAGCTTTTCCTTCCATTTTTGATCTCTCTAGAGTAATAGCTTAATTAAAGGATATATAGTTCAGTGATTTTTTAAGTATAATTCCAAATTGTATTCCCAGAATGGTTAGACCAGTTTAAATTCCACCAACAATGCATTACTATGCTTGTCTTTCTACAACCCCTTCAACATTTGTGATTTTTATCTTTTTACCGTCCTTGCCAATATGATGGGTGGGAGGTGAAACCTCAGAAATAATTTGCATTTCCATTATTAGTGATCTGGAGCATTCTTCCAAATAATTGTTGATAGCCTACATATCTTCTTTGAACAACATGAGTTCCCATCATTTGTTTGACAATTTATCTATCCAACACAATAGCCTTCAAATAAATGTTTTCCTATTTGTTCTAATGCTAATCGCAAAAACACTAAATCTCAAATGAAACGTGAATAAATGAATATTTACCTTTTTTTGAACACTTCAGTAAGGTATAGAATTATTTAAAGGATTAATGTTGGCTACTACCCAATCTTTTCTTGCCACGGCTTCTAGACATGCCTAAAATAACGGAGCCATAACTCAACCTTCTGTGCTGTGAAAGGATAATAATATCTATCTCAAGGATATCCCTTTGCTTACTCCAGAAGTGAAAGAGCTGCCCAAGAGGGAATGGGCATTCATTCAAATTGTACTTTAATATATTATATATTATTATATCTTCAAGATACATAAAAATGTTACCTAAAATCATTATGGGGGCAGAGAGTCATACTGGAGGCCATGGGGGACTGGACTATGCCAGTTTGAACATTTATCTCTCCAAGCTATAAATGTTTGCATATTAGGTTAATGTTAAATAAAATTGCTTCTGGCAGATAAACATAAAAATGCAGGGTACAATATTGGTATTTTTGAGAGTGGGCTATACATTAATTATCTTTCGGTCTTAATACATATTATGTTCTATCTTTTTTCCTACTTCTCTGATGACATTTTCATACTGTGCAAGTCCTCATCTTTAGTATGTTGGAGTGTGTTCACAGCTACCATATATCTCTCCATTATTGATAAAGACTGTGGTATTCCATGAGTCCTTGTCAAACATCATCAGAAAAGTACAGGTATTTGGGGAACATCTGAAGAAATTGTGAATTAATGGAATATTACTGGGCTATTAAGAAGTACTGTGTGAATATGAAGAATTCGGAGACCCTTGGAAAGACTTTTATGAAATGAAAAAGAGAAAAGTAAGCAGTATTATGAAAACGAGATATAATGACCATGATAACATAAAGGAAAAATAAGAGTAAAAGACACGCAAATTTGGGTAGCAACAAATCAGCCAGATTTTACATAGCACTTACAGCATAAGTGCCACCTCATTTGATCCTAACAATCCTGTGAGGCAGATGCTACTACTATCACCACTTTACAGATGAGAAAACTGAGGCTGACACAGTTACTGGACTTGTCCAGCGTCACACAATTAAGGTCTGGGGCAGGATTCAAACAAGGTCTTCCTAACTCCAAGTCCAACACTACTGCCTCACACCTAGCTGTTCCTAATGATGAAACACCTCTACCTCCACTCAGTAGAGAAGTGGTAGATTGCACAGGCTGTCAAACATCAGCAACATGTCAATCTATTTTGCTGGGCAATTCTAGAAGGATGTACAATTAGGAAGTAATGACAATTTAGGAAAAAAAGTCAATTTTTTTTGAAAAGTATTTAAGCTTTTTTATTTAATATATTTAGTTTTCACAAGAGTTTGAGTTACAAATTTTCTCCCCATTTCTACCCTCCCCCCACTCTAAGATGGCATATATTCTGGTTGCCCTGTTCCCCAGTCAGCCCTCCCTTCTGTCACCCCACTCCCCTCCCATCCCCTTTTCCCTTCCTTTCTTGTAGGGCAAGATAAATTTCTACGCCCCATTGCCTGTGTATCTTATTTTCTAGTCGCATGCAAAAACTTTTTTTTGTTTTTGAACATCTGTTTTTAAAACTTTGAGTTCCAAATTCTCTCCCCTCTTCCCTTCCCACCCACCCTCCCTAAGAAGTCAAGCAATTCAACATAGGCCACATGCGTATCATTATGTATAACCCTTCCACAATACTCATGTTGTGAAAGACTAACTATATTTTGCTCCTTCCTGACCTATCCCCCTTTATTGAATTTTCTCCCTTGACCCTGTTCCTTTTCAACAGTGTTTGTTTTTGATTACCTCCACCCCATCTGTCCTCCCTTCTACCATCCCCCCCTTTTTTTACCTTCTTCCTCCTTCTTCCTGTGGGGTAAGATACCCAATTGAGTGTGTATGGTATTCCCTCCTCAGGTCAAATCTGATGAGAGCAAGATTCACTCATTCCCCCTCACCTGCCTTCTCTTTTCTTCCTACAGAACTGCTTTTTCTTGCCACTTTTATGTGAGATAATTTACCCCATTCTATCTCTCCCTTTCTCCTCCTCTCAATATATTCCTCTCTCATCCCTTAATTTGATTTTATTTCTTTTAGATATCTTCCCTTCATCTTCAACTCACCCTGTGCCCTCTGTCTCTCTCTCTCTGTCTCTCTCTCTCTCTCTCTCTCTCTCTCTATATATATATATATATATATATATATATATACACACACATACATATATGCATACATACACACACATATACATATATATATATATACATAAACATACATATATTCCCTAAAAAGTCAATCTTTTTAAAAATTGGTTAGAAATATGGGTTTTTGTTTCAGAGAGATGCTTGGGGTCATTAAATAAACCATGCAATTTCCCAAAGGCAATTATGATTATCTTCACCTATTCAGTTCTGGCTCTGCCTCATGGTCCATCTACAGTGTGCCTGCCTAAGTTTTATTGCTGTTGTACAACTAGGTGGCACAGTGGATATGGTGCTGGACCCGGAGTCAGGACGACCTGAAGTCAAATCCAGCTTCAGATACCAGTTGTGTGATCCTGGGCAAATCACTTAACCCTGTCTGCCTCAGGTTTCACATCTGTAAAATGAGCTGGAGAAGGAAATGGCAAAGTGTTCTAACATCTTTGCCAAGAAAACCCCAAATGGGGTCACGAAGAGTCAGACAGGACTGAAATGACCAAACAATAACAAGTGCCTATCATCAGCCAAACATTGTACCTTATGAAACAAAGACAAAACCAAAATGCAATTTACCTTCTATTGTGAAAACATGGATGCACATGAGTATATACAAAACATACAGCAAGTGAATACAAAGTCGTTTCTTGAGGGTGGGCTGAAACACTAGCAGCTGGGCAGATCAGGAAAGGTCTCATGGGAGAAGCTGGCACTGGGGCTGAGCTTTGAAGTTCAGAATTCTAAACCAAGGTGAGGAGGGTACATTCTAGGTACAAGGGCTAACCCATGCAAAGGCACAGAGACAGGCAATTAAATATTATGTAGAAGACATAGCAAGTAATATAATTGTTTGGCAGGAACATAGAATGAATGTGAGTAATGTGTAGCAAGTTTGGAAAGGCAAGCTGGAGTCATATTGTAAAGGGTTTTAAATGCTAGAGAAGTTTGTATTTCATCCCTGAGGCAAAGGAGAGCTACCGCATTAACATGGTCAGGCTTGTGCTTTAGAAATATCACTTTGGACAGAGGATGGATTGGAGAGAGGAGAAATCTGAAGCAGGGAGACTAATTAAGCAGCTATTACTATAGTCTGGGCAAGAAGGAATGAGAACAAGAACTAGGGTGGAGGCTATAGGGATAGTGGGTTGGTGATAAGAGGACGTTTTTGGATGTGGTGAGTTTAAGTTGCCTATGGGACATTTAGTTGGATATGTACGATATAGGTCTGGCAAAAAACAAGGGATAAATATGAAGATCTGGGAATAACCTGCAGAGAGATGATAAGCCATATGGCTTGTTCCTTTAGCTGTACAGCATCAATGGGCATTCTTCATCCACTCAGTTTTCAGTGTGGATGGGGAGGGTAAATTCTCATTCATGAACTTCTAATGTTTCAGGATTTGCTACATAAGGTCAATGTCAAGTATATATGAGCATCTGGAGGACTTCACTGTCCATGGAATTCATATAATCATAGATCTAGATCAGGGGACACCTAGTCCAACCCCGTCATCTTACAGATCAGGAAACGGAGGCCCAAGGAAGTTATGGCTTATTAAGGCAGCACCAGTGTAACACAACAGAGGTGGCATTGGAGTACAGATCCTCTGATTCTGAAGATAATGCCTTTTCTATTATATTTTAGGAATCCCTCTCTGATCTGGATTCTCCACTGGATATGACAGCAAATACCAACTCCTGGCAAGCACAAATTTTCCTTTTAGCTTGATGAAATACACTTACAATGGAATTTTTTTTTAAATCGTGGTCTATTAACTAAATGGTTTTTCCCCTTACCCACTGTTTTATAACTCGAGAAAATTTGGAAATTACCTTTTAAGTCCTTAATTAAACTTGGATATGTCATCTTTCCAACCTACAAAAGGGCAATAAGTCATACCTTCCAATTTATAAGTGGGCAGGTCAGTTTACAAATAGGCTGGCTTCGATAAATAAGCCATAACAAACAGACATGATAGATTGTATAAGAAAACAGATACAGAAATGTTCTACACATGAAGCAATTTTTGAGATTAGCCATGGAAAAGTACTGCCATTCCAAGATAAAGTGGAAGAACTGAACAGGAAGGCAAAATGAACAAGCTAGAGAGTCCTGTCTTTTTTTTTTTTTACAACATTACATCCTAGTTAAATATTCTAAATCCCAATAATGTTAGAGGTATGTATATTCAAATATTAGTATTGAAACACATCTGTAAACCAAAAAGAATTAAAAAGGAATGATTTTTTTTATTCTACCACTTAAAATTATCAATTTCACTGCTCCTTGCCAGTTTTCTCACTAATGAACAGAAAATTTTTCATTTTATTTATCATTTTGGATGGCAATTGAGATTAAGTGACTTGCCCAAGATCACACAGCTAGTAAGTGTCAAGTATCAGAGGCAGGATTAGAACTCAGGTCCTCCTGACTCCAGGGCTGGTGCTCTATCTACTGTACCACCCAGCTACCTAAAAATTTTTTTAGATATTTTATATGGTGGATGTGTACAAGTATTATATAAAGTATACACACATAATGCATGCAGAGCAGTCTAGCAGAAATGCATTGCTATAACATCAAACTTTGAAGTTTTTTTTGTTTGGTCTCTTACTCCCTATTTATACAATAAACCCAACAAAGGCAAAAAAGTTGAGGTTTGCTGCCAGTTAATGGTCCCACTGATAGCACTAAAATTAGAAAGGGCAAAAATAATGAAAAGAGAGGGAAAAGGGAAACCAAATTAAGACTCCCTTCCATGCCAACAAAAACTCACTGAACCCTTTCACTCCTTAAAAAGAATTTTACATATACCAAACTACCAAATTTAATTTTAAAGTGTGTTTATAAATATTATGACAATCCTAAGGGAAAGAGAAAAGACAGAAAAGCAATGAAGTGAGTACATGTAGGATGAGCACTTTGGAGTCAGAAAGCTTTGTGTTGACATTTGACCTCTCAAACATACTAGTTGTGTGACCATGGGCAAGTTACTTAGCCTCTTAATGGCTCAGATAACTGTTAGAGATGAAGATGCCAATCAGGTGTTTTCATAGGACATGGTGTCCATGGATGAAATCACAGGTCCAGGCCCAAAAATAACAGCAAAAGCAACCACTTTTAGTATCACAGAGATCTGACTAATTCCAGAAACTCACTGACATATATACCACCCCACATTTTGCTTCCATCTACAGACATACCTTCTAGCTCACCGAAGCAATCTATCCTTTCCAGAAACCCTGGTTCCACTCTTTCCAATAAGCAGAAATATCACATGATAGAATGGATCTTAGGACATCAAGATACCCATTTACAAAAAGCCTTTTACAAAAGCCAATATCTTAATATTGTTACAGTTGCTATGAAAGATAGAAAAAGCAGAGGGAGAGGAAAGGTATGAAAAAAACTAAAAACCTGAGGGAATAAAAGCACCAAGAGAAATTTTCAAAATTTCAACATCAAGAAAGACTTTTCTTTCAGTTTTCTGCCTCTGGTTTAAAAAAATGCATCTGAATCCTGGAAATAATTTTAAGAGAACAAAGAAAAATATCATGGGCTTACAAAAATATTGAGAAAAATTAAGTATGTCTACTTAATTGTTTCTATGAGGCACTGCGATATAACGGAACACACACTGGATTCAGAGTCAGGGAATCAGAATTCAAATCATACCACTGTCACTCAGTAGCTGTGTAATCAGAGACATTATTCCCTTAACCTCACAAAGCCTGTTTTCTCATGTAAAATAAAGACAATAATATATGTATTACTGATCTCACAGGGGATGTGGTGAGAAAGGGTTTTGAAAATCTTAAAGCCCTAGATATCTGCATATAGAAATTTAGTAGATGCTCAAACATTTGGCTGACATTACAAAACTGTTGACTTAAAATAATAAAACAGTACACTATTTGGTGAAATTAGAAAAGGAAGTTAAAATGTCACAGCACACTGCACAAGAGCCAGGCACCCAAATGTCAGTTGAAAGAAATTTTATTTCAAGTCCACTCAGTAGAGATGTCCCACGAATTTTATCAACAAGATACTGTAAAAGTATGTATTTGCCTTTAAACTAGGCGCTCATTAATGACACGCAAATAGGAAGATATTTCAAGCAGATCACTGAGGAAAACTATTTTTAGGAAAGGAATGCAGACTCCCGGGGAATAAGAATAGCTCACATTTATATACAGCTCCTCAAAGGTCTGCAAAGTGTTTCACACGCACCATTTCATTTGCTTCTCATACAACCTTGAGGCAGGTGATATTATCTGTCTTTTGTTGATGAGGAACCTGAGATTTGGAGACTTCATCAGTGTCTCACAGTTAAGACATGTTTTAAGGAAGATTTGTACCCAGCACTCAGCACTCTATTATGCCATTCTGCTTTCCCAAAAGATGACTAGATAATAAATTTTCCACTTGATTGCAGAATGTCCAGTGGACACAAATATGGACTGCACCTGATATCATCTTTAACTGATCCCTATTCATGAGCTCCTCTACTTCCACCCCTTCTGTCTTCTGCTCTGGTTGTTGAACCAGAAACAATATTCTTTTAAATTGAAGACCTATTTCCCTTAATCTTCCAATTCAGAAATAACCTAAACAAAAAGGTGGGAAGCTTCACAAAAGGCACATTAATTCAAAACTAATTTGAATCATAACGTTTGATATTATCTAATGCTACAGCAAAAACCAGCATATCCAAAAGAACTTACATTTTATCATTTCCACCACCATGTCTTTCAAATTCTCTCTTCCCTCTTTGGTCAAAACCATCAAAAGTTCTGTTCATTCCCCCACTTCTTCCTCTGCTTCGCATTCCACCTCTTATGCCTCCACGGCCTCTAATTGGTCTTTCCCGTTCAAATCTTTCAACTGGCCTAAAAGGAGAAAAAGAGATACTAAAATAATTAAGTTGGTTAAATAGCATTATTTTTTAATTTGATAAAATTTTTAAAATCCTTATTTATTAGCATGTTACAAGGCATAGCTCAACAGGTACTAAAGCATCTTCTAAATTAAATATGAAGTAGAAACCATGAGAGCAAGGGTTCATAACCTGAAATCCAAGGTCTTTGTATAGATTTCAGTGGGGTGGGGTCTTTGAATTTAGATGGGAAAAAATACCTTTTTATTTTCACTAACCTTTGGTTTCCTTTATAAATTCTCTGTATTTTATTTTACATATTTAAAAGCATTATTATTCTGAGAAGATGTTCCACAGCCTTTACCAGAAGGTGCAATAGATTCAAAACACAAAGAAGTTAAGAAGACCTATACTAGAGAACACCTTTATAATACTATCTTTAAGTAGAAATTTAAAATAAGATTTAAAAAATACTGACTGGACCTTTCTGTAACTGACAAACAGTCAAGGGCCATAAAAAAGGGTAGTTTTAAAGGAAGAATCCAAGCTATCACGACCATATGAAAAAAGTGATCCCAATCACTAATCATTGAAGAAATGCAAATTAAAGCAGCTCCGGTTCCACATCACATCCATCTGATTGGCAAAGATGACAAAAATGGAAAATGACAAATTTTGGAGGAGTTACAGATAAACAGACACATTAATGTACTCTTGGTGAACCTATGAATTGGCACCACCAACCTAGAAAGCAATTTGAAACTACACCCCAGAAATCATTAAACTGCATGTATCTAAACCCTTTGATCTAGCAATACCACAACTAGTCCTATAACCCCAACAAGTAAGAGGAAAAGGATCCATATGTACAAAAATACTTACAGCAGCTCTTTTTGTAGTAACAAACAAGTGGAAAGCAAGGAAGGACTATCCATCAACTGGGTAATAGCTGAAATACTCTCTTATCTATCTTACTCCCCCCTTCCAGTGACTTGGAACCATAAGCTGCCATTATACAAACTCCATTCTCACCATTCCCCACTGCAAACTACTTACTTCCACCTCTCCTCTCAACCCTAATGTCCAACTCCAGATCTATTTACCTTTCTACTTTGGTCTCTGGAATGCCTGCTCCATAGTTAGTAATACTGCTTTCATTTTAAAACTTTATTTCATCTTGCACTCACTGAGACCCAGCTCTTCCCTGAGACACCGTATCAGTAACCAACCTTTCCAGTACCAATTGCTCGCTGTCACTACTTCCAAAATCTCCCTCTACCACCATCACTTGTGAACCTCTCCTGTGAGAATCACTCAATTCATATTTGTTACCCAATTGAGATTCGGACAGCTTTTATCTGCAGACCCTTAGGAAATTCTTCTTACTTGATGAGTGCACTGCCAGAATCATGATCTTTCTCTCCACCTTAGCTCCTGTCCTCATACTATTAAATTTCAAAATACATATTGATAAAACCTCAAGTACCCTGACTTCTCAAGTCCTCCCATCTAGTCATCCCTCATAACTAAACTCCACCACAGAGTATGTGCTTAAAATTACCATCACCTCCAAATGCTCCATTTCCATGTTCATTAATTCTGAAAATTCATTAATCTGATCATATTTTTATCATTCTACCTTTCCCTCTGTCTTATGACCTTAAGGTCTATTCTTCTTCCCTTCATCCTTGTCTCCAATCCCCCCAGCCCTCAATTCTTTCCCACGCCATCACCCTTAGGATGCTCTTTTTCATACTTTATCTCAACTCCTTGGAGAATCAGTTCAACTCTACACAATCATCTACATTAATCCCATTGTCAATCATGCAAAGGAGACTCAGGAAACGCATGGTCAGACAAGTAGGAAGAGAACCAGGCGAGAGCAATGCCACAACAACCAGAGAGCAAGAAGTATCAAGAAGAGTGTCACTGACATTGTCAAAGGCTGCAAAGGGTCAGGGATGATGAAGACTGAGGAAAGACCATTAGATTTGGAAATTAAGAAATCATCAGTATCTTTAGAGAGGGTAGTTTCAGGTGAATGAAACTGGAAGTCAAATTGGTTTCTTAAGGAAAAAATGAGCAAACAAAGGCTGAACATTGGTTTATTCCCAACGTCCATTGCCTTCCCTCCTATTCAAGCACTGCTAATGGAACTAGAGAAAATCACATCATGCTGACTGGGATACAATGAAAATTTATGTCACATTAATATCAACTGGCCCTGCAGCAAGATGATCTCTTATGTCTCCCTAATCGAATAACTATCCTATTCCCCACAGTGGCTTTTTAAAATGTCTTCATCCCTCCTCAAACCTTCCATGGCACGCGTGTAAAACAAAACAAAACCAAACCCAAGGCTATTTGCTAAGAATTTCCTGTCTCCCTTCTTCCTCACAGCCATTAGATGTCTATACCATGTTCTCTTCCTTTGCCCCCCGTCTCACATGACAAGATGGCCCTTCTCTTTAGGGAAGCAAATGCCTTCACATTCAAAGGTGATCCCACTCCACCCCATCTTCTCTAGTAGACTGCTCCCTCTACCATCCCCATTTCTCATTAATTTTCAGTCTCTGCCTGTTTATTTGCTGCTTCACTGCTACCTAGAAACATGCTCATTTCTTGCTTAACCTTTAAAAACTCCCACTTGATCCATCGATCTCCACTATCACCCTTATCTTTCCTCCCTTTCATGGCTATATTCCCTGAGAAAGCCATCTCTAATGACATCTTCACTTCACCTCCTTTTCTCCCCCCCCAAAACTGAATTTTGTCTCAACCACAAAAAAGCCAGGATTAGAGAAAGATACAAATGTAAATATGGACAGAGCTCAACCTCTGCCTACATGTTAGGAATTTTCCTAATGGGATCAGAACATTTGTAATTGAACTCATAATTTTCCATCTAAAATAAACTCCCTACATTAAAAAAAAAAACACTGTCCCCACAATGATGGGCCACTATATTACTCTTGGGTTTCAAAATGAACTCATTAAGCTCATTAAAAATAAACTAATTTACACCCAGGTGTTACAAGCACATATATCCTAGACAGACGCTTCAAAAGAACAATGGGTTAGGCCAGAATTGAATGGGAGGACAAATTATGACCTATAAACATAATGGAATGTTACTGTGCCATAAGAAATGATGAAAGAGATAAAGAAGAGAATCCTGGGAAGATTGTAGAACTAATGCAAAGTAATCTGAGCAGAACCGAGAATAATTTATACAATAACATTATAAAGACTAACCGGGAAAGCCTTAAGAACGCTAATCAATTACAATTCCAGAGGACTGATGATTAAACAGGCTCCCCACATAACAGACAGGTGATGGACTCAATGCAGAATGAGATATATTTACATTTGGATTTGGGCAGGTAGGTGGTGCAGTGCATAGAGCGCCAGGCCTGAAATCAAGAAGAAAATGACAAACCACTCCAGTATCCCTGCCAAGAATACCCCAAATGGGGTCATGAAGAGTTGGACATGACTGAAATAAATGAACAACAACAAATATCTGGTTTTGACCAATATAAGAATTCATTTTCCTGACTACACATAGACACGTTCTGGCCTAGACAAAACCCAGACTGAACTCTCTATTTGGTTTTGTCTTCCCCGGAGCAGAGGTGGGTATATGGCTTATCCTAAGATATATATTCCTAAACTTGGAGGCAGCATTTGGGAGAGCAGACAGTGCAGTGACAGCACATCTAGTAAAAAGTTGGGACCCCATTCTAAGGGGAAATGGCAGCAGCCTCTGCCCTGACACAGTGGGCAGTAGCAGCAAATGTGGTATTTATTATTCCCTGGCAGCAACACTCAGCCTGACCTTGACAAAGGGGCAGCAGTAGCCTCAGGCCCCAGCACAAAAGGATCAGAGGTAATGCCTGGGCTTGGCATAAAGAAACTGTGGCAATCTTGTCTATGGCAATACTCAAGCCCAGCAAAGGGGGCATCATATTGGCCTCAGCCAAGAAAGCAGCGTCAAAGCACAGCAGAGGGGGGCACTACAAGTAGATCCACCAGAGCACTAGGCTTTAATTTGGAATGGATAAGGTCCCTCCACACTGTTGCCACTGGTTAACTCCATAACTGTACTTTACCAAGGGACTAATGCATAGAATTATCGGGAGCTGCTTTGCTTTAAAATAACATGAGGAAGGTGAAACTCTCTCTATAAAACTAACCACCCAGGCCCTGCCGATTGGAAGGGGGCAATCCTTCAGTAAAGCCCGATGGAGTTCTCATGGAGGAAGGCTCAACACAAGTGATAACACAGCAATGATACTTCTCATTCCTCGCAGCTGCAGTGCCTCCTCCAAATGTATCACATGACTGATATGGAAACGTTTTACATGGCTGCATATGTGTAACCTGTATCAAACTGCTCATCATCTTAGGGAAGGGGAAGGGGAGGGAGGGAAGAAGAGAATTTGAAGCTCAAAAGTTTAAAAAATCAATGTTAACAATTGTTTTGGCATATAGTTGAAAAAAATTAAAATGACACTGTATCTATCTTGAACATAACCATATTACATGTTGTTTCTCCAATAGAATGTAATTTCTGAGGGAAGGGAATTGTCTCCCTTTGGTCTCCGTTTTGTTGTTGCTATTCGGTCGTATCGCTTACGTCCGACTCTTGGTGACCCCATTTGGGATCTTCTTGGCAGAAATACTGGAGTGGTTTGCCATTTCCTTCTCCAGCTCATTTTAGATGAGGAACTGAGGCAAATTAAATGACTTGCCCAGGATCACACAGCTAGTAAATGTCTGAGGCCAGATTTGAACTCAGGAGGCTGAGTTTTCCTGACTCCATCTCTAGCACTCTATCCACTGTGCCACCTAGCTGCCCTGTGTCTATATCTAATTACAAATGCCAGGCACACAGTAGGCACTTAATAAATGCTTAGTGAGTTGGCTGGTATATTATAGCTATTATCATTACCAACATCATGATCTACTGGAATAAAAGCAGGCTGTTTTATCGACTTAGACGTTTCCCAAGCTCATGGAAGGTGGTTTTTCTCTGTACATTTTTTAATCATTTTAAGCTTAGATACAAAATGAGAAAAGAAATAAAAACGTTTTAACATGCCCACAGCAGAATATAAGTGAGGACTCGGTATAAGACTTATATAATAAATAATAAATATATTAAAGATATAATACATTATTTTCAAAGCTACCCACAGCTTTTCTCTGCTTCCTTCTAGGGTTTCTTTTATTCTCTGCTTGCACCTTATTTTTTTTTCCCTCCCTATCCCTTCCCCTCCCCTAAAGAAGGCTACAGTTAAACCTGAGGAGATACGCACACACACAAGATATCTATAAACATACACATATGTATACACATACACTTGTACACATACACATATATAATACTGTATTATGCATATTTCTACTTCATCTTTCTTTGGAGGTGGAGCACATCTTCCTTCATATGTTTAAGCCTTTCCATATATTTCAAAATTAACCAGCTCATCATTTCCTAGACCACAGAAGTATTCCAACACAATCACATCCCATCTGAGAGACTGTCTATGAACGTTTTTTCCCCCAATTTTCTGCATTCCTTCTATTCTTGGCTACACTGGTTTTGTTTATGCAAAAAAAATTTAATTTAAAATAAACTTATCCATTTTACATTCCAACAATGCTCTAGCCTTCTAATTTAAGATTTGATATTGCTGAATCTCCTTCCTTTACATCCTTTCCCCCTGGTTTCTTTGAGATTATTGATGGAAGGTGTTTAATAAGTCCTCAAGCTTTTCTCAACATATAGTGGGTCTTCTTTGACAATCTGCAAATCAAAGAGTTTCTGCACAGGAACCAAAGCAAATTTATACAGCATATACGAGGTTTACTCTATGATGGAATAACCAGAGGACAGTGTATATGATGGCCACACATCAATGCTTTGTAATGTGTGCCATTTAAAGTCGTATCCACATCAATGAGATCACAAAACCAAAGCACCCCAGTGCCTTGCACATAATTAATGTTTATTTAATTGAGGAGTCAGTGAGTGAGCAGAGAAGAGAAGACAGATGGCAGAGTCTAAAGAAGAATTTTTCAGAATTGCGTAGATTTAAGCAAGTTTATAAGCAGCTACTGAAAAGGACCAGTAAAAAGCCAGCTAAAGGGCTAAGTAGAAAGACAATGACTGATGGGGTGAGCTCCTGGAAACGGGAGTATATAGCATCAAGGGTACTGGCTTGTACCTGGCAAAGAGAAAAGTCATTTCTTCGCAAAGAGATATAAGTAAGGAGGTCAAGTAGAGGTGAAGATGTAAAAGGTTCTGAGGTGTTGAGTAGGAAAGACAAAGGAATTCACAGCAGATGGCCTGTATTTTATTTTTCAGTAAAGTAAAGGACAAGGTTATTTTGACATTGGTTGGGGTAGAAGGGGGCATTGATTGAAGGGAGAGCATGACGTATGGGAAGAACACTGGAATTAACGTCACAAACCACGTTTAAACTCTGTCTTCACCATTTACTATGTGTGACTTGGATGAGACTATCTCTCTAAACCTCAACACTCATACTTTAATATGAGGAAATAATGTTTTCCTCATGGGGTTGCTTGTAAGGGAAGTGTTTTATATATTTGTAAAAGGATATATATCTGTGTTCACACACACACACACACACACACACACACACACACACACAGAGCCTAGTATTATTTGGTCATGTACCTAGAGTCAGGAAGACTATAAGGTTCAAATTTCACCTCAAAGACTTAGCTGTGTGACCCTAGACAAATCATTTAGCTTTTCTGTGCCTCAGTTTCCTCATCTGTAAAATGGGATGGTAGACTTAATGATTTATAAGGTCTCTTATCCAATTCTTAATGTATGATTCTAATTCTATAAAATTAGGGGTACTCAAAGCAGGTTGTTTCCCTAGTTTAGACAAATGAAGGAACTACGTGTATGAACAGAAAATCTTCCTAAGTGAAATAAAATTGTTACTTAAGTTAACAAAATATCTCCAACAATCTACTACTGATCTCTAGTCTCACATCTCCAAGTGACTACTGAAGATCTCCAACTGTCTTGCGGACAACTCTTAACGTGTCCAAAATTTAAAATTTAAATTTCACATATCAAAAACTGAACTCATCTTTCCTAATAACCTCTTGCCCCTTCCAAAGTTCCTATTACTGAGGGCACCACCACTGTCCCAGGCACTCGGGCTCATAACCTAGGTGCCTGTAATCCCCAGTTCCTCATTTGCCTTCCCCACCATCCCCATACAATCTGTAGCTATGTCTTTTCAATTCTACGTTCACAGTATCTTTAATACATGCTACCTTCTCTTCCCTGGCTTTGGCACTACTCAGGTGTCCAGACCCTAATAGACTACTTCAATTGCCCGATGATTAGATGCCTTTGCTTCAAAACAGCTCCCTATTCCAGTCTATCCTTCACTCAACTATCAAAGTGATCTTCTTAAAGCAGGGGTCCGACCATGTTACCTCCCCTCCACCCCTCAGTGAGGAAACTCCAGTGATTCCCTATCACCTCTAAGAACAAATATAAAATTCTCCACTTAGAATTCAAAACCCTTCATAATTTGGCCCTTCCTACCCTCTCAATCTTCTTCTATCTTATTCCTCTTCCACGTACTTTATGATCTGGTGACACAGGCCTCCCTGCTGTTCCTTGCATGAGACACTTCCTTTCTCTACTCCTTCCACTTTCCCTGGCTCTGCTCCCTCATGCCCAAAATTCTCTCCGTTATCTCTGCATCCTGGATTCCTTCAAGTCTAAGATAAAAATCCTACCTTCTAAAAAAAATCCTTCCCTGGTCCCCCTCAATGCTAGTGCCTTTCTGTTGAGATTATCTCTCATTTATCTATATAAGCTGTTTACACACAATTGTTTGCCCACCAGACTGTGATGTTCTTCGAGCACTTTTTTTTTTTGCCTTTCTGTAGCCCTATAACTTAGCACAGTACTGGCATATAATATGGCACATAATGCCTATTGCCTCTGCTGTTGGCAGCAAGAAATGATGCTGAAGGCTGGTGTAGTTTAGATAATACGGAGCTGCTACTTGTATTGTTAAGTCCCTTTCCCAAATTCCCACCCCCAACTGTGTCCCCTTAAGTCATATAGTACATACTTTCCAATTGTAAACTTTTCCACTGTAAACTCCACTTGTCTCTCCATTTCATAGGGTCGAGATTCCCTATAAGTTCTTCGTTCTGTCTTATCCAGTTTTACATCTGCTCCTCGGTTCTCATTCCATGCCTGCTGCTCCCCTCTTTTAGCAGCTCGCTTTTGGCCTGAAATTTGAAAAAGATAACGTCATAACACAATAACTACATCAAAGCAGTACTGAACTTAACTTGGAGAAGGAACATTCAATTGCCTTGATAGGTCAAATAGCACAGTGAATACCATTCCTGAAAGCCTGCAGCCAGCTAGACTTGGGTTCAAGTCCTGTCACTGATATTCAGTGTCTGTGTGACCACAAGTGAGCCACCAATCACTCCGTGCCCCGGGGAAATCTAAGACTGTGTGTAGGCTAGAGACTGGTTGCAGATTAGCATCCGTAGAAAGTTTCCACAAAAAGAATTCCCCATACTAATGAAACCACAGGTCCAAACAAAACCCCCTATTTTTCCAGTTATGTTCTCCAATTTGCCACAAGACAAATACTTTTGTATAAAGTTCTTTAACCAACTATAATAATTCTTTGATTCATCCATGCTTTAATAAGTGTGGTTGATGCAATAACAATAAAGTCATCATATTTCATTAGTTTAAA
This sequence comes from Trichosurus vulpecula, assembly GCF_011100635.1. NCBI lineage: Eukaryota > Metazoa > Chordata > Mammalia > Diprotodontia > Phalangeridae > Trichosurus > Trichosurus vulpecula. Next base: position 565,873,599 of record NC_050573.1, read on the forward strand.
CCACTAAAACATGATGGCTGGAGTTCATTTGGAGCAAACAAATCAAAATACTGTGTAAACTATGGCTGATTTCCTGTACTTCATAAAGAGAACTCTTAGTGGGTAGATGCTGATTACAACTATTAAGAACAACTAAAATTACAAGTGAATCAATAAATATTTTTATTCTATTTGTAATTAATACATCTATTTTTAACTAAGATTTTGTCTTCAATGAAATTTACATATGTGAATTCTGTTCCTCATATATGAAATTGAGTTTGCCACTTCACTTCAAAAGACTAAAAGTCAAATTATTCCATTCCTTTATTCAAAGATGGCTTTCAACCGAAAGCTATGAACAGAAAAAATGGCAAAAACACATCTAATTTTAACAGGTCATACTGTGAGAAAATAAAAAGCTTTATTTTGCACACCAACTGATGTCCATTGATTAACAGGTCTCTTATATTCTTATCTTTTAATTTAGCTCTAATTACATATAATTTTTCCTATTACGATTTGTGGATATAAAAATTTAATATTATAGTTAACTATTTTGAACTATTGGAATGCTTCTCAATGATATTTACATTACATACCGTAGAAACAACTTCAATGAGGGTTTGATTATAAATTAACTTGTTCCATGTAAAACTCTAAAGCCCAGATATTAAAAATAATAGTTCTAATAAATTATAAGATTCAATTTTCAGTAAAAAACATATACTTAGTGCCACTGAAAATGGAGGCAAGTTAAGTCCCTGTACAAAAAATAACATTTCTTGATGGTAAAATATGGAATACTGCTATTATTGAAATTAGACATACCATAGATTTAAATTCAATCTGCAAGGGTTGCAATATGCCTCATTCCTGAAACTATTCTAAACAGATTTCTACTTGCAACAAAATTTTAATTTGAGCTCATGACTTATTTGGTTCCATAGGAAATACTGCTATCATAAATATAGTATTACAGTTTAGTTGAAGAGCCAGAACAATGATGAAAAGCTTAGGGAGATTGAGAAGACCAAAACTGCACGCCATGTTAGCTCATGCTAAAATAGAAAGGGATATCATGTAGACTGAAATTATAAGCCTTGGTAAGTATGATTATCAAAATGAATTAACAAATAGGAAAATGAAAGATTGTCCTAAGATGTATTTTAATTTGAAGATTGATTTTGAACACAAATAGTCATCGTCACATGCACTAAGAATATAAGACGTGTAAATGTATTACACATTTGTATAACATGAATTTTTCTTAACATAAACTCAAAGTCATTTTAATGCATATTACAAACTAAATGTAGGCAGGGGGTCAATTAACTATGATCTTTAAAAATACCACTTGGGTAGAAAATTCCTCACAAGAAATGAGACCACAATCTTCTCCCACTTCAATGCGTGTGTGTGTGTATGTGTGTGTGTGTGTGTGTGTGTGTGTGTGTGAGAGAGAGAGAGAGAGAGAGAGAGAGAGAGAGAGACAGACAGACAGACAGACAGATACAGAAACAGGGAGAGGGAGAGGGGGGGAGAGGGAGGGAGGGAGGGAGAGAGAGGGAGAGAGAGGGAGAGAGGGAGAGAGGGAGAGCGGGAGAGAGAGAGAGAGAGAGAAAGAGAGAGAGAGAGAGAGAAGGGAATCAGGGTTAAGTAACTTACTTGCCCAGGGTCACACAGCTAGTAAGTGTCCCACTCTAATATATTTCACAAGGTATTAAGTTAGAATAAATTAATTTAAATGAAGAATCATGTAGTTTTATATCTGTCCTTACTAAGACCTCTGCCAAAAATCTTGTCCATTCTCTGAGTGCTTGCCTTTTATGAACTGGATGAAGTACATGTATTGCCATGGTTTTTTCCTGCCTTCAAAATTCTAAAAGATATATATTATCAGTGGTTCCAATTTTGGAAATACAGTATTAGGAGTTGACAGAGGCAGAACCCAGGTCCTTTCTCTATGCTGGATCAGCAACTGTGAGTGCATAATGCAAACCTTGCATTTCACAGCTCTTTTCAATAAAGGGCTGGCACATGCAATTTGATCAGTGATCAAAGAATAAGACAAGCAAGTTTGTATAAAAGAGACTAAATAAATGGCATCTACAACAATTCTCTGGCAAAAACCAAGTTTTTAGTTTAAGGACCATATCTGGGAATTTTCTATAGATATAGCTACTAAGGGAACTTAAGATCGAAGCAAGAACTTTGATAACCTCCAGAAACAAGGTCCACTTACATGGGTCTACATTTGCTACATTTACATTTTTTCAATACATGATCAGCTATTTAAACAAAAGAAAGAAACATTAGGCATTTTCAATGAAAAAAAATCTATTTATGATTTGTATGGCATTCTCTGACGGATAAATGATCTGCTAGATGATTCAAATCCTTTGAACTGTGATTTCTTGTTCCTATTAAGTTTTCACATACAAACAATGCTCTATTTGAGTGAAAATTCAGAGATGACAAAGCCCAACACCCAGAACTTTAGTAATATTCCAGGGCTATAAGCTTGGGACTTGCATTTTCAAAACTATTGCACAGAAGCTTAACAAAGTAATTTCACAAAAAGAAACAAATGCTTTGATTTACTCCTAGAACCCAATAGCTTCCGAAAGGAACAGAAAACCTTTAGACTACTAAAGCCAACCATAACTCATTAAAAGGGATCTCATAAGAATTGTAAAGTAATAATACAGTAGCAAAAAATTTCCTAGACAAAGGAAAAGAGACTACCTAAGCTGTTAAAGTGACTTTTTTAAAGTCGATGTAGGAACTTAAAATAATTTTAATCATATTAGTTGGATACCACTAAATATAAAGTTTCATACTAACACCAGGGGGCAAAGAACACAAATCTTCATTTGTCAGAATAACATACAGAGTAAGGTAAAGGATTAACCTAAAGTTAAACAAAATGTCTTTAATCAAAGGAAAAAAATCTACATTAGCAAAGTTTTACTTATTTGATAATGACCTTACAGGAACCATATGAGCAAAACAGCATAATACATAAACACAGCTTTCAAATGTCATCCCTAATTGGCATGCTAAAAATACTTAGTGACACAGTTTTATAAAGTAGTGTTACTAACAGTAAAATGATAGCTCTAGATTATATTTCACAGGTAAAAGTAATTCATTATTATCTAGTGCCTTCACACAAATTCTTTAAGCTCAAATTAGGCCAAATGACTCAGTGCTACTGACGTACGGTATCTTATCCAAATCGACCTAGGGTCAGCAAAGTAGACAGCATGCCTGCAAACGGATAAACTGAAAAATCTACTCCTCTTCACTTTCTTTCATATTTAGGAGATGGCCATATTAAATTTTCTCATTTTAAACAGAAAGCAAACAGAGGAGCAGCTTTACGCAAACCTCACAGCCACTGCCTGAATTAGATCGTGCAGAAGGCAAAAGTAGTTGGTTGTCCTGTAGTTAAAAGGTCATCGATCAGTGCACATTATCAGAAGGCAAGCCGAAATAATGAAATACATTTACTTTGTACAAGTATTAGCACGCCAACCTGGAATCTCGATTTCCTCCTTGCTACAAAGAAATGAGGCATCTCTACCAACAACACTAGAATTATTTGTGAATACACTCGTGGGGAGTGCAATCTCTCTGATGTATAAGCAACAGATTGACATAACCCCAAAGTCAAAAACCTTGTCGGTTACTGTAAGTGAAATTTATCTAATACCAGATGATAACAGAAAACTTGGATAAGATTGTTTAAAATACTGAATCCCCCAGTGCCTACCTAGCACCCTAATGACCTCTAGGTTGTGCCTCAGTTTGGACGCACAGCCCTAATAAGTCAGCCAGGCACTGGTTCTCAATCTCAGGTAGTTCGCTACCTAAGATCGACCTAAGATACTCTGAATGCCACCCTTAATAAAACACGACTTAGCTGCTCTAC